>NW_023276807.1:253613951-253744758 GCF_003668045.3 Cricetulus griseus
TGTGTCCCCTTGATCTCCTTTTGTTGTCTTATTGCTCTAGCTAGAATGTCAAATACAATGTTGAAGAGACATGGAGAAAGTGGACAGCCTTGCTTTGTTCCCTTAGGATTTATGTTGAGGTCTTTTATCCACTTGGACTTGAGTTTTGTGTAGGGTGATAGATATGGATCCATTTGCATTCCTCTACATGGCAATATCTATTTTTTCAGGTACCATTTGTTGAAGATGCTAAACATAATAAAAGCAATACACAGGAAGCTTATAGTCAACATTAATTCCACTAAAACCAGGAACAGGACAAGACTGTCCAAGCTCTTCATATCTATTCAATATAGTACTTAAATTTCTAGTTACAGAAATAACACAACTAAAGGAGATTAAGGGGTACAAATTTGAAAGAACAAGTCAAAGTATCACTATTTGCAGATGATATGATAATGTATATAAGTGACCTCAAAAAGTCTGTTAGTGAACTCTTACAGCTGATAAATACCTTTAGTGAAGTGACTGGATACAAGATTAACTCATAAAATCAGTAGGCCTTCTATATTAAAAAGATAAACAGACTGAGAAAGAAATCATAGAACCAACACCATTCACAATATCCATAAATAATATAAACTATCTTGATGTAATTCTAACCAAGAAAGTGCAAGTCCTATATGGTAAGAACTTCAAGCCTTTGAAGAAAGAAATTGGAGAAGATACCAGAAAATGGAAAAATCTCTTGTGCTCATGGATCAGTAGGATTAACATACTAAAAATGGTCGTCTTACCAAAAGCAATCTACAGATTCAATGCAATCCCCATCAAAATCCCAACACAATCCTTTACAGAGCTTGAAAGAACAATACTCAATATGGAAAAAACAAAAAACTTCAAATAACTAAAACAACCCTGTACAATAAAAGAACTCCAGGAGCTATAGTAATAAAAAGAGTTTGGTGTTGTCAAAAAAAATAGACACTCAGATCAATGGAATCAATTTGAAGGCCTAGATGTAAATCCACATACCTATTGACACCTGAATTTTGACAAAGAAGCCAAAATGATATAATGGAACAAAGAAAGCAACATCTTATTCCACACTCCCTGCCGTCTTGACATCTCCAATAAATTCTGGTAACTTTCATATGTCCAGTGCTCAAATTCCTGTGGTAACTTGGGGAAGAGACAGAAACACCCCAGAAGATCAAACTCTGGCTGTATTTAGAGCTGCAGAAGGACCAAAGGCTTCGGCAAACCCCTGAACAGAAATGTGTCATTTGAATACCAGTCACAAGAACAAAATAAAAAAGCAACTTTGAATTAAAATGACAGTGAAAGGTCATGTTAAAGCAAAGTTTAGCTGAGGATCACTGGGCTGCCTTGATCTCCTCACACACTCTCTCTCTCTCCATCCCATCTCTTATTCCTGTCAGTGTCCCATAGTCACTGTGGGGAGCTCTTGGCCTTGGGAATACACAAAGACTGGAAATCTCCTCCCTTGTCACTTCCAATTCTATTATGGTTACTGCTGGATAGTAAGCCTACCCCTCAAAATGGCCCTAGTCACTCATGGGTTAACAAATTAATCCGCCAGGGTTAATATTGAAAATATTGGACATCTAGTTGACTAGTACAGTGCCCATCAGAAGGCATGGAATTTAAAACCAATGCATGTAGACAGTAGGTTCCAGAGAACTGCTGCGTATGTTTGGTCTGAGTATGCGCTGTTCTGTGGGATCACTGGCTAAGAGTAGAGGTGCTAACATTTGCTGGTGGCTGGGATTCAAGAAGCAGAGAAGTCAGGGTTTGTTGCTGCCACTTGGTGATCCCCATGGAAGCCTTGAAAAATGGTAGGGTGATTAGAAAATATCAGGTTAAAGAGAGAGGGAACTCTGTGATCAAGTCAGGTTTATTAGCAGGTGCCAATCAACACAGTGCACTCACAACACAGAACCAGGCTGCCACGCTGCAGCTTAGCTGCTGTTCCTCTGCTTCCCAATGGCGACCGGAAAATCTGGGGTCACCGAGCTTGGCCTCAGCAAGCCCTCCTCAGTCCAAGATAGCTACCTTCATCCCACCCAGGCCTTTTATGCGGATGCTCTGGTAAAGTGTCTTCCTCTCTAAATCCACCCCTTGGGCCAAGCACTCTCTCATGATTGGTCAGTGGAGCTATGGCAGAATTCCTGAAGCAGCAGGTAATCCCAGAACAGATTCTGGTCGGGTCATTGACATCCGAACATGAATGATCGATCACTGGAATTGTGCTTTGAAGTAAAATGCACACTTCCTAGGCTGCTTCAGACCAAACGCATCTTTAGTTCTGGGGGATGAGAAGTTGCATTAAATAGCTGTCCAGGTCATCTGGGTAATTATTTTGAGGCTTCAGTTATTTGTGGGAATACCTCATACTTAACTCTGCTCTTCTTATGGAATGTCTCTTCCATTTCCTGTTTGGAATCCAATATTGTTTCCTTAGTTACAAAGGTAAATTATCGAAGTAGTTTGTGTGTATGTTTATGTGCACATATGCATACATGCTTGCTCTTGTTCATGGATGCAGGTGTGTGTGTGTGTGTGTGTGTGTGTGTGTGTGTGTGTGTGTGTGATGGCACTCGCGCAGAAGACAGAGGGCAGCCTCAGGTGTCAGTCCTTACTTCCCACCTTGTTTGAGCTAAGGTCTGTTGTTCATGACTGCGTACACCAGGCCTTCATATGCAATTCTTTCCTTATTTACATGTGATCTGCAGGAATCTTGTGTCTGGAGAGGTGCTACAGTAAATATGCAGGGAGGGTTAGCGGAAGGGTTGGTGAGGACTCCATCTATGCAGCTATAGGGAAGTCATCAGCCGCCCTGGGTAAAGACTGCTCCATAGAGCAGCTTTGGAGTCACCCATGCTCCTCCTAGAATGCCTTCTCTCAAGTAAGTATGGCCGAAGAACTCATTCGTTCCCCGTAGTGAACTTGGATGGAGTTGTACCTTATTTTGCTGTATGTTTTAAGGAGGGTGGGGCAAAGTGTTGAAACAGGAATTTCAGATACATGATAATGCTGACAGTTTTTTTTTTTTTAATAGGCTCTGGCAATCCAAACTCAGGTCCTCAAACTTGCATAGCAAGATTTTACTCACTGAGCCTTCTCCCCAGCCTGAGACTTAAACACCCTAATAGGAAGCATATTTTTATTTTTTGAAGACCAAATAAGAAAGTACTTAATTTGTGTTGTTTTGAAAACAAAAATTATTACTGGAAATAAGGAAACAATAAGGGGATCAAAGGACCACAACGTGTCCTGGACAGGTGTTTGTCATTCCGACAGAAGCTGGGTTCCAAGGAGCCAACACAAACTTCATTGTAGCATAGACTTGATTGTGTCATTTATGGCAGTCTCTCTGGACTCCTCATTTTTATCTAATGAACTACTTGATTAATTTTCTGGGTGTTTGCATGTGCATGAGAGTATGTGTTATGGTACAGAGTGCAGAGGTCAGAGGACAACCTGGGGGAATTGGCTCTAAGGATCTGGCTCAGGGCATCAGGATTGGAGGCAAGTTCCATTATCTACAGACCCATCTCACTTGCCCCAATTTCCTGACTTTTTAAATGTACAAAACTTCAGTTATTTTCCAGTAACTCCTACATAGTGATATTTAATCTTTTATCACATAATTATTATATAATGTATAATTCTAAAATCATAATGGATTTGATAACACTTCATAATTGGTATTTCAGAAATCAGAGCAGTTATATAATTTGAATAAGATTAAAAGCAGTAATAGTTATGTGTGTGACATACTATTGATAGTGTTTGAGGTGGTATATTTTAAAACATGGATTCTTCTACCCCTCTTTATATTCTGCTCTTCAAATGTCCAGTGGGTTCATGGCCTTTGTATAGGGTATTGCCACTTTATAGAATGTGAACAAGAGTAGTGGATAATTTATTAACCTCTCCCAATGATGTGCCATCAGTATTCTGTTGGCTGAAATTTGTCCTTTTCTTACTTATTTCTGTACCAAAAACCCAGCTACCTATGACAGAACCCATCTTATTAAGCTGGGACCATGGTCTTGTGGGGATTAACAGAATGATGTAGACTTACTGGAAGAGCATGAGGGAACAGACAGTTCTTAGAACCAGGGATTAGGACTTGGGGACAGTTATATTGTTTCCATTTATTTATGGCATAAAGACTACAACATGCTTTTATATCATACTTAGCTTAGAGGAACAGAAAGAATGCAGTTAATATGGGGGGTGGATATAAATGCCATGATTGAAAGGTATTATTTCAACCTCTGGAGAAAACTGTCCAGTTGTGACAAGCAAGTAGACCTGATGCTGGCCTGTGTTTTTCTTCATTTATACAAATTAATAACAGTAAGCCTAAACCAGGAACATTTCTTACATATACTTGACTATTTTGCTAGTGGATAGAAATAAGGGCGCCTAGCCTGTGAGGGAATGTGTAGAATAGTGAGAGGGGAAAGTTCTTCTTTTCTCTCTCCCATGGCTAGCCTGACCTGTAATTCATGATTTGGATTCTGCCAGAGCACCCCAGGGCCATGCAGTACCCAATATTCAGTGGTGTGTAAAGAATTCTTTGAAAGTTGCTTAGATGAATATATAATGGCTTTTCATACATTCAAAATCCTGTTTATTCCTTGAAATCACAGGAGAGGAACTCGAATCATGGCGATATTAAGTATCATAATGAAGCATAGGGTAGCAGATGGGCCCTAGGGCAAACAGTTCTGTACTATTGATTTACTTATTTGATTTCCTTGTAAAATGCCTGTGACCTGAGCCCTTGCTGTGGAATACAAATGTGGGTTCTCAATTCAGGTCATGCACGAAGATGCTTCCTTAAGAGAATCTGTGTGCTCTCCGGAAAGCAAAGGGAGAAAATCTAGTGTCTCAAGCCCTGGGGATCAGTGTTTTGCAATTTACTCAGATTAAGAGGTATGCTATGGAAAGTGCCACACAATTAGTTTGGTTTTCTATCTAGAAACTTCTATGAGAGCTCAATATCTACATGGCATGCTGCCATATACTACCAGGATCTAAAGGTCTTAAGATAGGATTTTTGTCATTAAAGAAATTCATAATACTTAAAATATCTGTATGATTTTTACAGTTATAGAAGACATTCAAACATAAATGATGAAAGCTTAATGCCTCTGGGTTTAGGCACACAATGCTATTGTGTGGAACTGTTTGTTATAAGGCAAAGGGGAATGGTGGGACTGTTGCTGACTGGTACATGAATTATCTTCTTACGGTCAATTCCCATCTTACAAATCTGCTCAGCGGGTAAGGGGAGGGTATCTGAGGGCTGCATTTTCCTTGTTGGCTTCCTTCCAGGCACACATACCCTCGTTTGAGCTTCCAACCATGTGACTTAAGTTATATAAGTTAATTTACCGTTACTTTTACAAGTGAAGAAATGGGTTGGGGTCATGACCAAGGTGATTTAGCTAGTACATGGGAGGGTAAAGACATGAAGTTCAAGTTCTAGGACTTAATGTTGGTTATTTTTTTATTTTAAAAATTGCTGAGGCAGAAATGGATGTGATTGTGGTGGTTCTCACTCTCCTAACATCTACCCTGATCATCGTCTGTGGGGTTCTCCACTCATTTTCCTCCTGGTTTCATCCAAACTCAAAGAGCACAGTAAATGTCATCACTCCAACTCCACTGGCATCTGACACAGCAGATGTCCCCAGGTTGGTTTTAATATATCGACTTTCCAAAGACAGAAGTTTCTGAGCTATAGTTGATGTAGAAGAGGGTGCCGCTACCCTGAGGCTGGCTGACTACCAGGGGGAAGACACCAGATCTGTTGGAACTCATTTCTGTGTGGGACGTTTCAGTGGACAAGAGACAGCCAGAGACTGAAGCTTCTATCTATAGGTCAAAATCACATGGCAGAAGTATGAATTTCAGAGTCAGGAATAAATAAATGTATATCTCCTGGTCTTAGGTGACTTTGAGCAATGTAATCTAAACTCTATCAATTGTATTGTTTGAAGCTAAGGAAAACCTAAAAAGTTAAGTGAGTGAATATATTTACGGTGGGGTTTGAATGTGGCCATTAGTGAAGCATTGATGTTCAGCTGGCTCTCTGATGCCTTCTAGCTTCAGACTCGTGAACAGCTGGGGTCCATGCTGAGGACACAGGAACTGGAGGAGCCTGAACTGTGAGAGTACAAGACCACAGCCACCGTCAACAGTGTTGACAGGGACAGGCTCTGCTTCGGGAAGTTTCTAATATTTTGTCACTACTGAAGGACACTGATCAGGAACTAAGTTTTGAGGAACAAAGTAGAGTTTCTGGAAACTGCTAGCATAAAAGCTTTGACAGGTCACACGCAGATTAACATAATGTCTATTACATGTTCTATTTTTGTCCGGTGTTACTCTTATTTGGATTTCATTGTGTCCATTGAGCAGCTTTTGTTCTTTGGCTGTGAGTTTAATTATTTAGTTATTTATGAGTGCATCTGGGCATAAGTGCCAGAGTTTTATTTCTGTGACAAATTTATGGTCAGTGAATTTTAGTAATTAATGAATAAATTATTCTCCTCCATAAATGCCTCTGCAATTTGTGATTTCCATATCAATTCATAATTCCAAAGAAGGGTTCTTTATTAGTTATAAAGCCAGTGCTAATGAAATCAGAAAAGGGAGATTTTAAATTGCTTTAATTAACTTTATTAATTAATTTCCACCACATGTAAGATATAGAATTGGCTTTGGTTGGCTTCGTTAAAACTTAGTTATTTAAAAATCTTTTTAATATATGAATGTATTTTATGTGAAAGTAATTCTAGTTCTTTTGTCAAGTAGATGGCAGGAATGGAAAGATTTCCTTTTTGTTGTCTTTTATTCCTGGGATAGTATTGGATCCTCAAAATTTTCAAAAAAAAAAAACAAAACAAACAAAAAAACAAAACAAAAAAATAACCCCGAAAACCCTGCACATGTAAGCAAATCCACACACTAACTTTCTAAAAGGGGAAACTTCCATGCTACTTTGTGGTGAATTGAAAGGAATTAGGGAAGCCTAGGGCAGCATGTTTTTCTGCACCCCCTCCCCAGGAAGCAGCAGGGATAAAATGCTCTCCAGAAGTCACTCTTGCAAGTGGACTGGAGCAAAGAAAGCCAAATGAGAATGAGTCCTCATGGTGCCTTGCTCGTGGTTGAGCAAAGATGCCAAGGCCACTCAAATGAGTTACGGGAGTGTGGACAAGCGGGAGTGCATGCGCTTGCTAACGGGCAGCCTGGTGTTCTAAAGCAGAACCACACTCTTGGTAGAGCCTGTTCCAAGATGTATCCTAAAACTGTAGCCAATGGATTGCTCCTCTGGAGATGGAGATTCCCGTACTCTGATTCTTCTGTGCTTTTCTTTCCATCCGCATCCATTCCATCTATAATTCCTGCCAGCTTCACTTGAAAACATGGCATTGAGTATGAGCAGCTCCCACTTGGTACATGTCCAGAGTCCCTGCTCAGGCTTCCTGTGTCCATTTCTCCTTTTGCCAGTTAGTGCTCTTCCCATTGATCAGAATGTTTCCTTCCCCATCCTGTTCATATCTGCTCTTCTGTCTCCAGTGTTTCCTTCATCTTGTTCACTACCTCACCTTTTGAGTTGCTTTGTCAGAGTAAGCACCCTGTAGATCATTGCATGCTTGAATTTCTGCTTCATTCAGCCATCTGTTCAAACAGTATCTCATTGAGAGACTTATTAGACTACCCTAATGGACTTAATCATGACCCCTACTGACACTTTCCTCTTATATTCCTCTTATATATCCTCTTATATGATTCTTATATTGCTTAGGATTAAGCAGAAGCTATATCATCTGTCTGACTATTTTTCTATCTATCTATCTATCTATCTATCTATCTATCTATCTATCTACCTATCTATCATGTACCTGTGTGGATATTTATGATTTATTAAAGCTTGCCCAAGGATTCAGAAGGCAAAGTCAGCCTTAAGCTATAGAGATCAGTCAGTGGTGATATAGACCTTTAATCTGATCAGCCAGAAGCTAGGAGTTGGTAGTACATACCTTTAATACTAGGAGGTAAACCGATCTCTGTGAGTCCAAGGCCACTCAGTTCTACACAGCTTTGTCCAGTCCTAAAGAGAAACAGCTTACATAAAGCACTTGGGATCACACACCTTTAATTTCAGCACTGGAGGGGTATAAAAGATAGGAGCCAGGGTCTCAGAGCTGGGTCTTCAGTATTCAGTATAAGGGATTTATTTTCCAGCCACATTGAGGATAGAAAGACATCGAAGTCTCAGGATTCTCCAGCAACCCTGAGGAGAGGTTACAGTGTGAGGTTTGTTGGCGCCAGGATCGCCTTTCATTCTGAGGTAGTGTAAGTGCTAGTGACCAGATGCTTTTCTTTTCTGATCTTCAGCTTGAAGCTTGAACCCCAATATCAGTCTCTGGGTCTTTTATTTGTTACATTACATCTATCTATCTCTATCATCATCACCTCTCTCATCCATCCATCCATCCATCCATCCATCCATCCATCCATCCATCCGTCCATCCATCCATTATGTACAAGCATCAGTCTGTCTGGATACCTCCAGCATATGTCCACCCCCCAAATGCTGACACTGTACAGCATCTGTCAGGAGAGGAGAATGAGTATGTGATAGGAAGACCAAGGCTGGCTGGAACCCACAGGCACAAGTGGGAATCCTGTAATGATGGCCTGAAACATTTCTCTGCTCATTGATCTTCTCTTTTCCCCACCATGCCCTACTTTATTGTTCTGTTTTGCCTCTCATATTGCAGACAAGAATTTTATGTAGACTCTAAAACCCTTTAAGACCTGGTCTAGGACTTCACCTGTCCTAAATATCAATGAATATTATGGAGAACCAGGAAGGTAGCTTTAGCTGTTGCTTACACCCCTGGGGCCAGCAATAACATTGGTAAGCTATGTTAAGATGACCTTGTTCCTCTGTCCTCTCTTTCTTCCCAAAGACCTCCTTTGATGTAAGCAGAAACATCTAAAAAGGGAAATTCAGCCTAACTGACACAGAGAAAAGCTGTAACAGTGTCTATGGGAACTGTACTTACATCTATTTCTTCAATGAATGAAATGTTTCTGGTTACAATAGGTATTTCTGGTTACATCTGTTTCTTGTGATGTTTAATACTGATTGTCAATGTGACAGGATGCAGAATCACTTTGGAGACAAGCTTCTAGTGCACCTTGAGGAACTGTCTAGACTAGATTAGCCTCTGGTCATACCTGTAAGGGATTATCTAGACTCAATTTGCCTCTGGGTATACCTCTGAGGGAATATCTGGACTAAAGTAGCCTCTGGGCTTGCCTGTTAGGGACTATGTGGACTAGATTAGTCGACATGAAAAGATCCACTTTATGTGGGTGGCAGCATCCCAGGAGCTGTGATTGTAGACGGAATAAAAAGGAGTAGGCCAGTTGAACCCCTAGCATTTCTCTCTCCTGCTTCCTCACTGCAGATGCAATGTGACCAGCCGCATCAAGCTCCTGCTACCCTGACTTCCCCACCCCAACGGTCTGTGGCCTCTGTGAGTCTACATGAACCCCTAACTTAAGTTACTGTTTTCAAGTTATTGTAGAACAGCAAGGAGACAATGAACTAAATAAAATAAAATAAAATAAAACTGCCACCAAGAGTGGGATTGTTGCTGTGGCAAAAATTGACCATGTGGTTTGTAGGTTACTGAAGTAGTCTATGGGAAGAATCTGGAGCCTTTGAGCCAGAAAGGACCCAGAATGCTTCAAGCAGAGCTCAATGGTCCTTCAGGTGTGTATGTGTGGGGGTGGGGTGGGGTGGGGGTGGGTTAGAAAGCAAGCATACCAAAAGAAGTGGACTGTGGGAGTCTGGCTCATGACGTTTTGGAGAGGAACAAGGACTCTTTTTTTTTTAATTTTATTTTTAAATTTTTTGTAATTAATTTTTTTAGTCAACAAATTAGGAACAAGCTTGCTTCACATGTCAATCCCTTCTCCCTTTCCCTCCCTTTCCCTCCCCTCCCTCCCAGCCTTCCCCTAACCCCCCTCCTGCCCCCAATCCCATCCACCCTCCACTCCCCAGGCAGGGTAGGGCCCTCGATGGGGCTCCTCAAAGTCCACCACATCATCCTGGGCTGGGCCTAGGCCGGAACTTCTGTCCATATTCTGAGGACTTGAGTGATGCTGAACTCAGGAGTAATGGACTAATTCCTCTGGTGGAGAAAACTACAAGGTATCATAGTCTCACCATGGCATGGCTACTTCTCACCACTCTTACACAGATCTACAGAGGAAGAACAAGGAGACAAGAAAAATATAAAGAGGAAAGCTGTGTGAGAAAGCTTAAAATTGCAGATAAAGAAAATGCAGATGACAAAGTACCTGTAATTGTTAAAGAGAAATCTCACTCTATAGATCAGGACAATAGGAAAGGTTCCCAGAAGACAAAGCCTCAAACAAACCCATGAAAGGGCAAATGTTTGTGAAAGGAAAAAGTCTCAACTGTGAATCTTGCAGAAGAGACCCCCCTTGGTCCAAAACACCTGCCTAGGAAAGTGATTTAGCATATTTAGCCACTAAAGCACACAGAGGCAACAACAGCTGTGGCCCTAGGAGGCCAGGCTCCATTCCAAGCTGTTAGACTCCTCATCCACAGAGCACTTGTTTTGCAGAATTTTTTTTTTTTTTGATCACAGCCACATGACAAATGACTAATAAAACACTCTATAGATATTTGCCGAATGTGTTTTGTAATTAGAAGTGTTTGAACTTATAGGTGAATACCTGGTGAATAACTGTATTGATTGATTAGAGCATAGGCACAAAGGCCAGATGAAGAGATGAAGGGAGCAGGATAGACCCAGGGTGATGCTGGATCATTTTCTCCCAGTGCTCATAAGTGTGTTCTCTGGGCTTAGGCTTCCCTATCTTCGATAGAAGTTTTCATAACATTTCTCAAATGCATTAGTCATAACCCCAGTCTTATTATCAGTGATGCTAACATTAAAACTGAGCTTTTAAGCAGGCTGAACTCCTCACTGTAAGTCAGTCCATTTCAGGTTAGGAAGCCTGCAGTTGAAGAGGAAAGCATTGTCAATCTTTCTCTCCTCTGCCCTTCTTGTCCCAGTCACTACATCCTAGAGCCTGGATCTGTGCCTTCAGTGTTGGACCATGCAAGAAAAGGATCATGGGAAAGTCTTCAGTGATGCTTAGGTATAAAGCTCCATCTGCTGCCTCTGGGCGCACAGATGTGAAATGCTTATATTCTTTCTTTCTTTGAGGATTCCTCAACATGGAACTGAAAGATGGGATTCTCTTTCTAGAATGGTATCTTCTCGTGCTGATTTCTTTAGATGTGCTCCTACCATCTGTTGTCTTCTCATTACTAACCTACTAAGCTTTGCCAAGTTCCTCAGTTTTCACGTGGCAAAACTGAGTCAGATCTGTGCACCATAGTTTTGAGGCCCTGAAGAATGGGGCAGGCTTTCCAGATGGAGTACTTTTATGTCTTCCAGGTGGGGCAAACAATCCTTCTCTCCTATCAGGATGCAAAACACATGGCCCTCAAAAGATTGCTTTTCCTCAGATTGTCTTTTTTGATTTCTTTTCTCTTCCCTCAGTGAATAATCCCTCTTCCTCCTCTTTTTTCTTTGTAGTTGGTGGTAACTTGGGGGTTATGCTGGTGGGGGTTATGTAGTTCTAACTCCTGCATCAGGATGTGAGGTAACAATTGCCACTTTATCATTCTTTTTTGAGCTCTTGTGAAACAAAGCTAGAGAATCTCATTTTAATGCCTTGTTATAAAGGGGAAGGTGGTAAATGCTGCCGAGGAATGTGAGGCATAGCGGTGCCATCCTGGATTAGCATCTAATTTCTAAACACATCTTCTCCGTCATCCTAAAATAATACAATGGCACCTTTTCTTCTTTCCTTTGTGTTCCTAGTTCCTGGTTTAATAGTGCCCCAAATGACATTCTCATTCACCTCACTATTATTCTTCATGATTAACAAAGAGTTTACTTCTTACATCAACTCTGAAAGAAGATATTACCATCACTGTTTAGAGACCAAAACTATGAAGTTTAGGGAGGTTGACACTACATTAAAGGCACATACCTCACAGTGTGGGGTATTATAGGATTTAAGTCAGATTCCAGAGATCATTGTGATGATGTCTGTGTATAGCTGTGTAGATATAGCATGGATATTAGATGAATGGAAATAACCGGTAGTCTTTTGGGATGAAGAAATTAGCCACTGGAGATCTGTATTCTATTGTGTGTGAGTCTGGGAGAGAAAGGGATGGAAGCCAGTGGCCAACAGTGCTGAGAAATGCTAATAAGCTAAACCAGTTAAAACCAAACAGAGGAAAAAAATCTATAAGGCAGAATATTGTAACATGACTGATTAGAACAAATAATTCAAGAGATTGGCTCCTTGACAGTAATCAGTGATTTCAAATTAAGAATAAATACCTATAAAATTGAGGATGACCTAAGACTAGGTTCTAGAAAACAAAAGAATAAAGATTTATATAATGGGCAGGAATTTATATCCTCAAAAGTCTCTTTGCTCTTTCTTCTCTCTCCCAGGCACATGGCTGAACTACATTCCCCAGATCCATTGGGTTTAGTATGGGGACATTTGACCAAGTTCTGCGCATTGAATATGAATACAACTTATACACTCCACATTCTGCCTGGGCCAGTATGGAGTTCCTGTGCTTGACTGTCATTTCTTCTCCCTCCTTTTTATCAGGAGCCTATGTAGAAAGTAGTTGCACTTGAACTTTTCAGGCTGCAGATGTAGTTTAAGTGATACAGCACATGTTTAGCATGTGGGAGACCCTGAATTCTACCTCAGCACTGAATTTTTAAAAAGGTGCCAGAACTCGGCCATTTGATTGGTTGTGATTTTATGTAGTGCACATCACCTGTTGAAAAGAGAAGTTTTCTTCATGAGGGGTGAAGACTATACTTACCTGTGGGCCCAAGGACAAATGTTTCTAGATTGTGTAAGGGATTATGCTACGTTAGTAAATTAGTAGATCCTCTTCAAATAACCACTAGCACTGAGTAGTTAGCTAGGTTTCCAGGACCAGGCATGTTTTCCCTCTTGTTGAGCATGTCTTAAATCCAATTAGAGAGCTGTTGGTTACCGTCAAGGTGTGTGTGCCACTACTGCACCCGTAGAGTTATTGTGGCATCCTGGTCATTGATATGGTTCATAATTGTGAGATCCTATTAAAATCTGAAACTATACTTGTAAAGTTACACCAACATGACCATCCAAACAGGTGAATATGACAAACTGGATGAGGAAAAGTATACAAGATCTCAACTTATTGGAAGCAGGGAGTTTCTTGTGCCCGTACATCACCAGACAAACCAGGAACATTGAGCACACGGGATTGTCCCTTTAAAGGGAAGGATTTATAGCCTTTCTTCCATCCAGAAAGCTGGGAATTGGAGTTGATTAATAGCCTAGTGATTTGTGTTGCTTTTGGGCCAGGTTATATCACATGCTCACAACCTGTAAAGGAGGTTGCTAATGGCCTGAATGACCTCTGTACTATCTGTATGACTAAGACCTGGTTAATTTTTTCTTAGGCCCTTATGATAATACAGGCAGCCTATCTCTAGAACCCATCTTCTTGGAAGAACTGACATATGTTTTGAGTTGAGTTTCAATATAATTATGCCTCTTTATGCACCAGGGATTGCGTTATATCAGAAAACTTTCCTCTGGATTGTACTGTGTTTAAATATGCTGGCAATAAACTGCCTGGCATCAGATTCCCAAAGTTTGACCCAATATTTGAGTTCCAAAGTCAATCTGAATCGAGTTTTCAGTCTCACCTTTTTGTGGTTAGTTTCCCTGCCTGCTGTGACACTTGCAGGGTCCCCTTAAATAAACCCTACATAAAGAACTACAAGCAATTGAGTAAAACCGGGAACAGGAGACATGGTCCTCCACAGGGAAGAGATCACCAATTGG
Source organism: Cricetulus griseus (assembly GCF_003668045.3). Lineage (NCBI taxonomy): Eukaryota > Metazoa > Chordata > Mammalia > Rodentia > Cricetidae > Cricetulus > Cricetulus griseus. The sequence goes on from NW_023276807.1 coordinate 253,627,971, forward strand.
TTGCCTACTGCCAAAAAAGTCAGCATTGAAAACATGCAAGTAACATTGCATGTTCTCAACATGTTATATTTAGGTATAAATACAAATACATATATGCATAGAATAACAATTAATGAAAAAAGAGGCCCTAAATTTGAAGGATAATTGGGAGAGGCATATGGGGGGGGGTTGGAGGGAGGGAAAGGAATGGAGAAATATTGTAATTAAATTGCAATCTCGGAAATAAACAAAACAAAACAAAAGGTGGCACTTCAAGATTTAAGGGGTTTCAGGACCTCAGTCTTACAGGAAACATACTCACTACTCCCTATTCTCTCCTCCATGCCAGGATTCATGTAGGACTTGACATGAGAGAGAAACGAATCTTTAAATCCCTGAGAATTTAGGTCGGTGTTCTATAACTGAAAGATATTTAACCTGTAAGAAAACATAATGGTCCAAGCTCAGTTCTGTTCTGTCAGTACTATGCTGTTTCTCTCGGATCTCTCTTTTTAATTTGGTCCCAGAATTCAAGGTGTTCAGAGGTGAATGCAAACCAGAACTCAGACACCTGCACTGACAGCTGAGTCAGAAGTGCCAGGCCTGGATCCAAGCATCTCATATCCAGTGTTTATGTCAGTTCAGCTATTGGATGACAGAGTTATGCTTTTTATAGAGGAAGGAATGAACAAATTTGGGAGTCTTGTGTTGATTAGTGAAAAGATGGGTTACTGAGGGCAGATTATCACATAGATAGTACTTCACTATAATGGTGGATGAGGTAAAGAATTAATAGAAAATTGTGAATTCTGATTTTGGAAAAGAACTGCAACAATAAAAATATCACTAGTAAATTGAATTGATCTTGAGAAGTAATTTTGAAGGGCACTGGAGTTAAATTGTGAGATGAGAGATTGAAAAGTTCAGTAGACGAAAGAGAAAGGAATAGGATTTCAATGAGTGGAGGAGAGAAAGTCCAAGTCAGTGACAATAAAACAATAAGGATAAGAGGAAGATGAGGTGAGGACAACCCCAAGGCTTCTAGGCTTGAAAATCTGAGAAGACGAATGTCATTGCCTTGGACAGTGACAGCCTATATTTTTGGAGAAGGATTATTTTGGATGAAAACATGATGAATTTTGCATGGACTGAGTTAGCTATAACTTTGAGACCTCCAGCAATGCCCAGTAGGCTGTTGGTAAAGTCCTGTCTAATGAGACTGACTTTCATTTCTCTTTGGAGTACAGTCAGAATTCAGCTTCAGATCATTGAGTCATTGTTTTGCTTTTTATTTGCTTAGAAATTAACCCAATCTCTCTAAGCACTTGATATACATGTCATAATGCTAGAGACATTTAATATCTTCATTCGTCTGCTGTTACTTCTTATTATCTTTCCCTTCTTTCCACAACAATGACATAGTCTACACTGTTCTCTCTCTGCTAATGCATTTATAAAGCCTGGCCCTGCTGCTCCTTCATGCCCTTGCTGGTTGCAATTTATTTTCTGCTTTGGCCTTTCTGACTTGGCCTCAGCATGTGTCAAATTGTCTTACACATGCCCTTGATCTTTTGCCCTGTAACATTTTGCATACGATTACATTTCAGAGTTTGCAATCTTCAATCATGCAGTGAAGAGTGATGCTGCATTAATTTTAAATTCAGAAGATTGAAAATGGGGTCAGCTTTGAGATAGAGATTGACTGAATTTCTGTAGGAGTCAGACAGCCTTAAAAACTTGCATTCCAGCCACATAATTTTCTGGTTTAAAATGCCCTTGATTTTTCTCACTTAAGGTCTCCTGGGGTGGTAAGAAAGTGACCAGCAGTGACATATCAACTTCTTAGGTATGCTAGGTATGTGCCTCTGTGGCTGATATATAACCAAGTTAGCAAAAAACCTCTTTGGGTCAGGAAACCCCAGGAGTTTGGTTTACTATTGATTCCCTAGGTTGTATGAGATGAATGTCTACCATAAGGAACTAGTTAGTACCTCTTCATGTCTCTGCAAATAGCATAAATATGTGAGAGCATCACCCTGCTCTCCCAGAGCCTCTGATATACTAACTTCACTGGCCGTGGTACTCTGTATTTCTTCTCATCTGTGCTTTTCACAGATGCAGTGCAGTTTGCTCTGGTCCATCTGTCACTGAGTACAGTGATGGTCGGGGAGGTGGGAGAAATGTTCCTTTGATGATGCCTTTGATGTGTTTATTCCATCATGACCTGTGTCTACCAGTGCTTGTGGAGTGACCTATCATTGTTTCAAAGGCTGGCCTCCTGTTTCTGCATAGGTGTGTGTGTGTGTGTGTGTGTGTGTGTGTGTGTGTGTGTGTGAACTGTGTTCCTTCTGTCCACATGTCTTCACTTTTAGTTTCATCAGAGATGAAATAGAGATAAAAGGTATTCATTGCCCCTACTTTTTTTTTTCAACCAGTTCTCGGATATACTCCCCAGCTACAATGGCAAACCAACGATAATATTGACTTGGATTATAACAAAGAAAATAATGCTTAGATGTCTGCAATGTGTGCTTCTCTGTGCAAAACCAGACTTGCAATAAGGCTATTTAGATGATCTCTGTGAACAGGGGACACTTTAGTGACAGCAGAGTGGCTCATATAATATAGACTCTATTTCCTCAGTCTCTAATAAGCAATGCCAGGTGATAAAGTGACACACTGAGTAGATGATGAGTGTGGAAGAGAAAAAGCAGCAAGGTCCATGTGACCAATTTGAGGTAAAGAAAACCATTGTCTAGGTTGAAGTTTTTACTGATAGGAATAAAACATCCAACCAAACACACTAACAGAACACCATATTCCCAGGCTATATGGATTTAAATTGTATTAGGCTGCTTTTTGCTTAAAATGTACTAAAATTAAAAATAAAACATGTTGCAATTGTTCATGTTTGGGTGAGAAAGACTAATAATAATCACTAGGGGTTTGCAATCTGAATTTATAAAGGAAAATTCTGAACCTGATAGAAGCAGGGCTGCCCATGATGAACATGGTTAGTACGATGCAAAAAAGGCAGAATTTACAGACAAAAAGAATATGAGTTTGGCCAGGGAGTTAATGCCTGGAATTCAATTTTTTTTGGATAAGGTGAAAGCCCCCACAGAATTCTGGGTGTATAGCAGACAATGAGGGAATAGAGGTTGCCACTCTTATTACAGGACGTAAAGAAGGACTGGGAGCAGAGTCTATGTTGATACTTGCAATTCAGCCTTTGTTCTTCTGTATCATGTGGTTCCAAAGCCAATTTCAAGTGAACAAAACTGACATTTATAGAGTTTACAAACCCTTTCATGTTTGCTGTTCACGAGAGGAAAGATTTGTACTCAGGTTGAAATCTAGATGTATTGGTAGTGGACAAGGGTCCTGAAAGGTTAAATGACTTGTGCAATAATGCTAATAAGAGACAGAGTTGGCCTGAATCCAAACCCAGGAGTGAGGATTTGAATAAGATAGGTTCTCCAGGGGCTCAGGTATTTGAATAGTTGATCCCCAGTTGGTGGCACTGTTTGGGGAGGGTTAGAAGGTGTGGCCTTGGTGAAGGAGGAACATCACTAGAGGTAGACCTGAGATTTTATTTATTTCCCTATTTCTAGTTGTCTCTCCCTCTGTTTCATGCTTGCAGCTGTAGATATGATATCTCAACTTTCCACTCCTGCCACTGTGCTTGCTATCAAGGACTCTTATCCCTCTGGAATTGTTAGATGAGTCCTTTTTTCTGAGGTTGCTTCTGGCCATGGTATGTTTTTATCACAGCAACAGAAAAGAAGCTAATACACCAAGGCTTCCCCATACCAACTCAGTATAGCTTCATTCCTTTACAAACTGGGTTTTACCGGTTATCATTTCCACTCTTTCTGAAGGGCCCCACAAACATTATTTCTTGAGTCATATCTGTGACAATTTTTCTAATAGTGATATATCTGGCATATCAAATAGATTAAATATACTGTGCATTTAGGAAACAACCATGAATAATGGACTTCTGAAACTGAATTCTCAGCTGCTTCTGACATAGTATGTCTCATGCACTGTTAGGTAAAGAAATGTCTACTGGCCTCACAGTCATCACAGGGATGCTTGACTAATTTTGCCAACAAAAGCTACAGTAAAAGAAGACAAATATCACAGTGCAACCCTTTCTAGGTGATTTGCATTGAACATCTCCTGGAGTCTTATAATCATAGTTCTTTTGTATTGGTCCTCAGCCTCTGGATGTCCAGCATAGCATCCCATGTTAATCATATCCTTCTCTCTCTCTCTCTCTCTCTCTCTCTCTCTCTCTCTCTCTCTCTCTCTCTCTCTCTCTCTCTCTCTGATGGGGGATGTCATCAGATATGTTTCTCTTATTGGTTGATGAATAAAACACTGTTAGGCCAGTAGAGGCAGAAAGATAGGCAGGACAAGGAGACGAGGAGAATTCTGGGAGAGGAGGTAGAGAGAAGCTTCTAGAGAGATTTCATGTAGTTGGCAAAGGAGTAACAGTTTCGGACCCTTCTCTGGTAAGCCAAGACTATGTGAAATACATAGAGACAGAGCTAGCCAATAAGAAGCCCTAGCCAGCAACCAACAGTTTTATAATTAATGTAGCATCTGCATGCTTATTTGGGGCTGAAGGGTGGCAGGACATGGCAGGAAAAGAAACTCCAGCAACAGTGCATATGTATAGGTTAGGGTGCACACGCTTGTGGAGGCCAGAGGTTAATGTTGGGCATCTTCCTCAACTGTTCTCTACCTCACTTTTTGAGACAGAGTCCCCCATTGAACTGGAGCTCACCAATTTGACTAGATGGCTTGGCCAGCCCTGCTTCTCCCATGCTAGAATCACAAGAACTTGCTACTATTCCAAATTTCTACTTGGGTGCTGGGGATCCAGTCATAGGGCTTCATGTTTGCACAGAAGGCATTTTATTAATTGAGCCATCTTCCCACACCCCCACCCTAAACTTTGATTTCATGCAAACAACTCTTAGCAACACAGATCCAGATTGGCTTTCTCTATGAGCAACACCTTTTATAGTGTTTCATCAAGCGGAGACAACGATGAACTATTTTCCTGTGAAGATTAGTGTGCTGCTAATAAATGTTTTTAAAATGGTTTTTTTTTTTTTGGTCATTGTTTGTTTTTACCAAGAGCTTCCAGCTTCTTGCTTCACATTATTCTAGACATAGTTCTGATGCCATTCTTGTATTTACATATATTTTGTGGTCAAGGTTAAGCTTTCTTAGCAGTTTACTCAGAGCCTCTTTGTTTACTCTCTTCCCTTCTCTGTTGGAGTGTATCTTAGTTACTCTGGCTGTTGTGAGACACCATGACCAAGGCAATTTATAGAAAAAAGTCTCTGAATTCATGAGCATCATGGCGGGAGTGTGACAGCAGGCAGGCATGGCAATCAGGCTTGGTACTGCAACATTATCTGAGAGCTTATATTCTTATTATCAAGTAGGAGACAGAGCAAGTGAGTGAGAGAGAGAGAGGGAGAGAATTGTATGGGCTTCTGAAATCTCAAAGCCTTTCCCTGGGGACACATCTTCCCTAACAAGGCTGTATCTCCTAATCCTTCATAAACAGTTCCACCCAGGTAAAAGGTTTGGTCCCCAGCACCCAGCAGCCAAACACTCAAATATATGCGCCTATGGTGGCTCTGCAGCCATTCCATTCTTCCAGACCTCTAACTTAAATCCTTTACACCTTCAGAATGGCTGATGAACAACAGATCCTTGGAAGGCTGACTTCTTATCACTTACTTTGCAAGTTCTGCAGACAACGTCCTTATTTTTGCAGAGTGAGGGCACTTAGCTGTTATCATTTGATTTTTCAGTTTTTGATGGAGGCAAGTATCTTCTGATTTTTACATCCTGTTTCACAAAGGGGGCATTTTCCAGCCCTAGCTGAAGACCTTTAGCTGACATGCTTGATTTCTTGAAGCAGAGCACTTATACTAAATTATTGGCTGCAGAGAACCTGTCAGAAGCTTCAGTTTGTCCACAATTAACTTTAATGTCAGATGTGACAGCGGATTTTGTGATGCTTTCTGCAGTGAAGATTCTCTTTCCTCACTAGTTTTTCTGATGCCTGCAAACAAATAAAAATGCTAACTTCCATGCAAGTTGGTCTTTTCCTTTATAGCACCTTTCTGCATTTTCACTTTGTAATGTCATTAAAAATATTTAATTATAAGCCAGAGCAAGTCATTGTCTCACTGCTATTACAAGGCCGCTTGAAATTATGCCAATTGCAATTGATTTATAGCATTTGTTGCAAAAAATAACTCGATGGGATTGAAGCAAAATGACCTGCTCCACACCAAGTTGTTTCAACTAGGAGAGTAGGCTTGAATTTCCTGATGGAAATGACAGAGAGTTTGAAAATCAAAGCAGATCCCAAGGAAGTATAGAGGACTGGATTTCTTTGTGGAGAACAGTTTAGTACTGGGAAACTGAATTTCTTTCTTTCTTTTTTTGCCCCCTCCTTTTTAATTCCTCTCCAAATGCCATTTTAATTGCAAAATTATTTTTTTCTTTAGAGGATCCTGTATTCCATTTTAAAGATGGTAAATAGTTGTGATAAATTCTACTGCTCCTTTGACTCACTTCTTACCAGTATCAAAATAAATTAATAAATATATATAAAAGGGTAGTGTAATGTCTGTCTTCAAAGGACTGAGATATTGTGAAGTATGAGTAACAAAGAATGGAAAACACTATAACTATGGTGGCAGTCAAACCTAGGAGTGACAGGAATTAGAAAACAGATGTCCCTGAAGATAAATACCTGAAAACAGTGGGATATTTTTCTTCTCTTATGGGAGACTTTAAGAGTAGCGCCTGGTAAGATCTCCTCCATCTACATTTGCATGCCAACTGATGTTAGCATCATGTAGATCTCATTGAGCCAGCTTCTCTATCTCACAATAGACACCCTGGGCTCTGGCTTTTACAATCTTTCCATCCCCTCTTCTGTGATGTTTCCAGAACCTCAAGTGTCAGGGTTACATTGGATAAGTCCTAATATGTCCCTCCTAAACACATACACTTAGGAGCAATGCCAAATGGACTCAGGCAATGATAATTTGAGATGGAGTAGGAGAAGTGTCCCGACCTGCAGGACGTCAACCTGGGCCAAGAGAGTCAGGGATAGGGAATGGGGACAAGAGAGCAGAAAGAACAACCACAAGACAGGATTCTGATCAAGTGGCAAACTTTACTTTTCTCAGGCTAGCTTATATAGTCAGGATATGGGGAGGGACTGAATGGGTTGTTTGTGCACCAGGTGTTAGTATAGGCAGGATATTTGGAAGCCACAAAGAGGATGTTTGGCAGGGTAAAGAGTTCATGAGTAAGAGGTCCAGGAAGGGGTTGCCTAGGTGACTGAGCCTGTGGGTGGAGGACTGGGTCAGGTTGTTTCTTTTCTTGAGCTGAGGTTCTAAGGAGCTGCTATGTAAAGGTTAACTATGTGGCCTGCAAAGCATGGCCTAGGATCTCATGCCCAGCCCTGAGATTTGGCTCCCAACAGAGAAGGACACAGTAATGACATGATTACCGGAAACCTCAAAAATTAAAAGAGGGGACACTGCTTAGAGTAGCAAACCCAGGCCCTTGCCTGAAAATTGGCTTGCTGTGGGCATTTTCTCTCAAGTTTTTGTTCTGACAGTTTGAGGAAGGCTAAATGAAAACTTTATTGGCAATGCAAGGTGTACAGAACACTGTCTATGTTAAGGTGGGAGAGGGCTTCAGGGTTTTCTATATTATATACATGCTTGGAATTGACTAACACACCTGGGGGAAAGGAAATTCTCAGGAAGCTCAGAGGTACAGTTATGAACACCCAGGAAATCCCCAACATTCATGTTTCTGGCCTGGCATCTTTGTTGCATGGCTCTCATGCCTATCACTCATTCATTGAAAATTGACCTCATTTTAGCCATTCTATGGCTAAAATGAAAAACCACCAGTGACAGTTTATGCTGGAGAGGATGTGTAGAAAGGGGACACTCCTCCCCTGAGAAGGGGAAAGGGACAAGATCTCCTGAATAAATTGGGAGCATGGGGGATGGAGGCAGGAGGTGGGAGAGGGAGGGGGGAGGAGATGAGGGATCAAGAAGATCCAGTTGGGGGAAGAACAGAGAAGGAGAGCAAGGAAAGAGATAACTTAATAGAGGGAGCCATTGTAGGTTTAACAAGAAATCTGGCACTAGGGAAATCTCCAGGGATCCACAAGGATGACCCTAAGTAACAATCTAGGCAATAGTGGAGAGGCTACCTTAAATGCCCTTCCCCAATAATGAGATTGATGACTACGTTAAATGCTATCCTAGAGTCTTCATCCAGTACTGATGGAAGCAGAAGCAGACATCCACAGCTAAGCACTGAGCCAAACTCCTGGAATCCAGTTGTAGAGAGGGAGGAGTGATGAACAAAGGGGTCAAGACCATGCTGGGGAAACCCACAGAAACAGCTGACCTGAGTGAGTGGGAGCTCATGGACCCCAGTCTGACAGCAGGGGAACCAGCATAGGGCCAAACCAGAGCCTCTGAACATGGGTGTTAGTTGGGGAACCTGGGCAGTCTATGGGGCCTCTGGCAGTAGAACCAGTATTTATCCCTAGTGCACGAATGGGCTTTGGGAGCCCATTCCCTATGGAGGGACACCCTCTCAGTCTAATCACACAGAGGAGGGCCTAGGCCCAAACAATGTGATAGACTGAGGAGTGGATGGGGTGTGGGATGGGATATTGGTGTGGCAGGGGAGTGGGAGGAATGGAGGGAGAGAGAATTCGGATTGGCATGTAAAATAAGATTGTTTTTAACTTAAATTAAAAAAAAAGGAAAAAAGAAAAAAAAAGAGAAAATTGACCTCATTTATGGTAGCAAATTTCATGTGAAATTTAAAACAAGGACAAAAGCAACACACAATATACACAAACACATACAGTCATTTCTAGAAATAATAAAACTAAAGAATATCCAGAAAAGAACAAGTGCCAGTTACATGTTGCAGGTAAAAATGGTAAAGAGCTATTTCTTCATAAAAAAAAAGAATGAATCAAACACTTTAATATGCTATGATCACAAAGTTGAAGTATAAGAGCTTTTGCAGAGGTGAATAATAAGAGGTGAATTGTGACTTGGCAGTGAAAGACCCCTGCCCCTTAGCCCTTTCTTTCTCAAGTTTGTCTCCTCTTCCTCCTATCGGCGGCTTCCCCGATCCCCACCCCCGGCGGCTTCCACTTCCCCCGCCACCCGCCGCACGCCCGGCCCGAGAACGAGCACCAGGTGGGCCGGCCCGAGAGAGCACCAGGTGGGCCGGCACGAGAACAAACACCAAGTGAGCCGGCCTGGAGCCCTGCCCCTGAGCCCCCGCCCGATGAGAAACACTCCGTCCCAAGGTCTCCGCCCCCAAGGTCAGCCATCTGGACGCGGAGGGGGGGGAATTGAGTCTGTTGTACCAGACACCAGACCTTGAGAATATGCTGATCTGGAATGGCTCTGTGTCTCATTTGAACCATCCAATAGAAATGATTCTGTATTTCGCCTCATTTGAAAGACTCTGTGTTTCACCTCATTTGAATAACTCTGTACTTTGCCTCATTTGAATAACCCTGTATAGCGCCTCATTTACATTGACCAATGGGAATAGCTCTGTACAATGCCTCATTAGAATTATCCAATAGAATCCCTGCTTCTAGCTTGCGCCTTTTTCCCTATATAAGGACCCCTTTCCCTTGGCTCGGCGCGCTTGGCCTCACAGAAGCTAAGTCGCCCGGGTACCTGTATCTCCAATAAAGCCTCTTGTGGTTTTGCATCCAAGCTCGTGGTCTCGATGATTCCTGGGTGCGGGTCTCCTTCTACGAAAGTACCTCTTCGGGGGTCTTTCAGCAGAATTCGGAAAAAGGGAAATAAATAATAAATAAAACATACAGAATTGAAGGATAAACTCTTGTCTATGCAACAGAAACTTGACATTGATAGGAAGCCTAGAAACAATACCAATGAAGTAATAGATACAAGCAAAATATTTAAAAAGTTAGAGAAAAAATGACAGACAGGCAAAGAAAGGTATGTAATGCATATTCTAAAGAAAAATAAAGAGGTAATGACTCAGAGGGATATTTAGAATGTTTTATGAATAAGAATATAATGGACTGTACAGCCTTCCAGGGATTTTTCCTAGCTAAGTTTGACTCAGAACAATAAAGCAAACTTCAAGAAAGAATCTAGTAAAGGATATTCTTTAAGCTCAGACTTTTGTACAGAAAATAGGAGGCTGGCACTTAAAACTTTCATATGTAGAAGAAATGTTGGCTGTTTATTCAAAAGCAAACATTTTTGTACATGTTAGAAAGTTCAGCCAATGTAGTCTTAAAATACTACTAAAGAAAGGTCAAAATAGAAATATCAGATATATAGGTTGCACAAGTCTAAAGATCTAATGGGCACATTAAATATATGCAATAAATGTTTTAAAAGAGAGCATTAGGAAAACCTCAACTAGCAAATCAGGAAACTAGAGTTAGCATATAGAAAATTTGTTTGTGATTGACTCTTGTATCGACACATTTACCCAAAAGCAAATGAAGTGAAGATGGCTATAGAATACAACATAGGTGGTGCAAGCATGGACAAACATGGAAGAGGGAAGACGAGGGGAGAGGGGAGAGGGGAGAGGGGAGAGAGGAGAGGGAGAGAGGATTAATTTGTCAGCACCTTAATAGTTAATTTGTGCATTCACGTGTTCAGAAATGGAATGAACGTGAGTGCTATGATGGAGGCAGTGGGTGTGACCTTACCTTCTGAGGAAGAATGCCACTGCTGGTCCACAGACACATGATACGGATGGATAGACAGACTCAAGGTGGCCTTTACCACTGACAAGTGGCAATGCCCTTCTTATTGTTGGTACTGGGCAAAGGCAATTCCCACATCTTATGATAAATCTTTCTGCCAAAAGCCGCCTGAGTCCCACTGCCATGTGTGAGCTTTATGCCAGCTGCCCACCTGAGTTAGGGCCCAAATGAATACACAGAAACTTGTATTAGGTACAAGACTGCTTGGCCAATGACTAGGATTCTCATCTGTTAGCTCAGTCTTAACTATCATAAACCTATATATTTTATAAGACTTATCCTATTGGACACCTTATTGGCGTCCCTCCTTGCCGGTGGATCACATTGAGCCGCTGGAGCAGCAGCGAAGGGGAAAAGAGGGACGCTTCCTGTTTCTCCTTCTTTAACTATGAGTCTCCTTGCTATGTCACTTCCTGCCTGGATCACCGCTTATCTACTACATTTCCCAGAATCCTCTTTGACTCCTAGTCGCATCTAACTTGCTGTCTCATTGGCCAAACAGTATTTTATTTAACAATCAATAAGATAAACATACACAGAAGTACTTCCCCCATCACCCACAGCTTCACCTGTGATGACACTGTGGGGAAAGGGACAGTATATGAGACAAGGGCAAACATTAAAGCTAGCGAGATAGATCAGTTAGCAGAGTGAAGGGGCAAAGAAGAAATTGACAATGTGTTAATTTTTCCCTTTGGTCATTCTACAGAGTTCAATGATACTGTAAAAACAAAGTTATTCCAAGCTGAGCATAGTGACACCTACCTGTGTTCCCAGCACTGGGGAGATGGAGGCATTAGGGCGAAGAATTTGAGGCAATTTGAGGTTAGCCTGGTTACTTTGAAAGTTACAGGCCTAGCTTAAATCTCCTAGAGAGACCCTGTCTCCAGAAACAAAATTAAAAAGAAAGAACACTTTAAAATTAAAGAATAAGGAAGAGATATTCCAGTGTAACTTTGAATGGCAAAGACTTATTACACAATAAAGTTCTTCAGCACAAACCATAAAGGAATGATTTATAGTCTGGGTTAATTAAAAAAAAAAAGCTGCTTCTTGGAAGAAAGGATCACAACACTCACTTGTTTTTGGAAGGGTTTAAGATCTTGCAGTGGGCTCAACTTTAATTATGCCCATGAGCTGATCAAGGCTCAAAACAAATGCTTACTTGTGTCATCGAACTGTGAGTCAGCATGTGTCATAGCAAGAATGTAGGCTGGGGAGAATGACTTTTCAGAGTGTAAAATGTAGCTTTGTCATTTACTTTTCACATACCTTCATATCCAGGCTCAGGTTCCTCATTCCAAAGACTAAACCAATCCACATATTTCAAACTCCGTGTGATCAACAATAAAGGGCAGCAATATTGAGCACTTCAACATGCCTGGCTGTATGCGCTCACATTCTGTCATATTAACTCATCAAATTCCCACAAGAACCTCGAGAATCCACCTCATTCATGCCCATGTTCTAGTATTATTGCCAGTTTGTAAATAAGGTATTCTAATCTATACAACTAGAGAAAGGGGAGATCAGGGTCATGAAGTCCTAGGTCTTGCTTACTTAGTTCCTTCCTTCTTTCCTTCCTTCCTTCCTTCCATCCTTCCTTCCTTCCTTCCTTCCTTCCTTCCTTCCTTCCTTCCTTCCTTTCTTTCTTTCTTCCAACATGTTTTGAAATGAATATGTAAGTGTTGTCTTCAGCAATAGGGACTTACCATCAGGTTTTAGTGAGCCAGTAACAGCCTTGGCAATACCCTGGGTTGTTTGAGGGTTTCTATGGGGTCCCTTTGGCCAACAGCTCAATTAAGTATAATCTATTCCCGGCACTGGCAGTTTTCAGTTTTCAATTGGTGGTAAGAACAATCTAGTTGGGGCTTTGTCTACTCCATCGTTTGGTCATTTGGTGATATATATATATATATATATATATATAATATATATATATAATATATGTTGATAAAGCCAATGCTGTAGTAGGTTTTCATAAGGCCCTCAGTGTTAGCTGTCCACCTCTCTGTATTTTCTCCCTTACCCCTATCTTCCCCCACCTCCTGTTCCAGTCTTTCTCCTTATCTGTGCATAACTATGCATTCCATTTCCATACTGCAGGAGTTCCTTCTCTTCCACTTAGTTCCTTACGCTGTACCTAACCTCTGTGGTTACAAGGATTGTAGCATAACTATTGAAGACTTAAGAGCTAATATCCATATATAAGAAACTATGTAGCATATTTGTCTTTTTGGGTTTTGGTTACCTCACTCAGGATAATTTTTTTCTTGCTTCATCCATTTGCCTGCAAGTTTCATGACTTTGTTTTTTAAACAGATATATACTATTCCACTGTGTGAATACTCGTGATTTTTACTATCCATTCACCCTTTGGTGGACATCTAGGCTGTTTTCAGTTTCTGGATCTTATGGATAGAACAGCAATGAACATAGTTGAGCAAGCATCTCTGAGGAAGCATATAGAGTCCTTTGGGTGTATACCTAAGAGTGGTATAGCTGGATCTTAGGTACATCTATTTTCAGTTTCCTGACTTCTGACACATTGATTTTCATAGTGACTGTGCAAGTGTACTTCCCACTAGCAAAGGATGACTGTTCCCCTTACTCCACAATCTCATCATCGTGAGTTGTCACTTGTATTATTGACCTTAGCCACTCTGACAGGTGTAAGAATAAATCTCAAAGTAGTTTTGATTTTTATTTCTCTGGTGACGAAGGGTGTTGACTTTCTTAACATTTATGATATTTTGCCTGTCTGAGTCTGGGGATAAAATCAAGTTGTACTATAAGTAGTACTTGTGAGAGAATAAAACTGTCCCTGAGAAGAACTGGCCTTGCCTTTCAAAGTCTAGCAGTAGAGAAGTAAACCACAGACTTTCAAGATACTATGAGAAGGAGGTAAAGAGATGCATGGACCATGAACATTCTAAGTTCACATTTTAGAAATAGTGATAACCAGCGAAGAGTTTGGAGCAGATGTCCTTAGAAGCAGCAGAATTATTCCAAACAACAGAAGTGGTTCAAAAGAGGAGTTTCTAGAGAAGTCATTGGAAAATGCTGAAGATGGCATTGAAGCAGTTTGAGGGGCAGTGAACATACTGTTTCCAGAACTTGCTATTTGGAAACCCAAAGAACTTCAAAATTAGCTTCATCTACAATCAAGGGAGTTAACTGTCTTCGTTTTGGATACAAAAACTTTATCAGTTCATTGCTTTAATAAAAGGAAGAAGCTTATAAACTCACAGTCACACACACAGACCAAGAGAGACATACAGAGAGAGAGAGAGAGAGAGAGAGAGAGAGAGAGAGAGAGGGAGAGAGAGAGAGACAGAGACAGAGAGAGGGGGGGGAGGGAGAGGGAGATGGAGAGAATTTCTTCCCACTGTAGGTCTCAGTCCCCCGCAGTTTATTGACTTGGCTTCTATGCATCAACACCCCTCCTTGGAGCTCCCTTGACTCAATGTGTGAATTCTGTCTTTCAAAGCATTCTGCTAAGATCACAGGCACTGACATGAACTAGAAAGCAAGTGTTCATAAAAAAGGCAGTTGTTCAATGCCTTGCACCTTACATGCAAGAGGTTATTTTTGGATTTAGAGATGGAGCCTTTAATTCCTTCCCTGGCCTCAGTCAGGGCGCAGGTGCCTGCTGGCACACATCTCACCTGGCTCTGGGCAGAAAGCAAAGCCTTTGGCCTTTCTGTTGTTCCAAGTCTTCAAAGCTCCTCAGGAAATAAAGCTCTTTCCCTGTACGATAAGAGATGAGCTGTTCAATTCACCTCATTTGCTGCCAACATCTCCTGTCAAACTACGAGGCTCTTTACAGTTATGACTCTAGATTTTTGTTCCCCAAGCCATTGATTAATGTTGGTGATGCTGCGTGATGTCCCTGCCTGTTACCGCAGTTGTTATATCTTTGGCCAGACACCGTTATTTCCAGCCATGCTGCTGTGCTGAGCTGACCTGGATGCATTCACTCTGCTTATTGTCTCTAGGACAGCCTTTCTGCGGCTCTGCAGCTCCAGAGCTGACTGCCTTCCTTTGTTCCTACTCATCCTTCCTAGGCCCATGGATGTGCCTGAGAGGCTACAGGAGTAGTTCTCTAAATCTGAGCTTCCAGAGTCCCAGGCTGAACTTCTGGTTCACTGTAGCCACCCTTCACACAACTGCCCTATGTAGCAGGGTCAGCTGACTGAATAAAACTAGATCCTGCATTTAAAGCCATATAGGCATGGAATTACATTCTGAGTGGGTCACAGGATAGACCGGCCTCCTCCATACTTCAGCCAATCCCCCAAGAAGATGTTGTCGATCTTTCACTGTTAATTCTAATCCTGGAGACAGAATAAGCCCTAAGCAATAGCTGAAATTGAATTGTCTTGGTGCAAATCTCACATGTGGTTAATAGGCACCCACAGGGGTTGGGGTAGAAGCCTTCAATGTTTCTTTGTATTTGACAGTATTTCTTTTGCAAATGCAGTGGGTATGCTCTAAGATCAGCTACACAGATATACCCTGAATTTTGCTAATCACTTCTTAAAAATTAGAAATAAAAAATAAAAGAAGAAATGAATTAAATTTGGTAAATGATCACAACATCCTGGAAAAGTGCCAGAATATTCCTAGAGAATGCAAGAGATCAAGAATGAATTTTCCTTAGGAATGTTCATCAGTTACTTCTTGGTAACTAGGTCAGAGGCCACCTCCATGGGTGGGCTGGGTTTATTTCACCATTCCTATTCCTACAAGGGTAGGAATAAGGTTTCCCATTCAATGAAGGGATCCAAGGCTTTCCCAAGAGGCATGGACGAATAGCTGTTGAATGGTTGGTGGATTGCTCTTCAGCATTAGGGGATTAGGTCCACTTGTCCATGAGCATTCATGAATCTGTAGGGCACCAGAACTGCTTTTGGGTCAGAAAGAGGCAATGGCCATCGACTTTGATTTTCTGGTTCTTCATTAAGAATGGAGCAATTTCTTGATGTCTCAGAACTGTTAATCTATTCTAGGAGATGCAAGAACCTTAAGTACATGCAATTTTCCTTGATAAAGAGACTTTCTACTGTCATGTCTTTGTGTGAATCCAGAGACAAACTTGACTCAGGCAATGAAAAGAAGAAATAGCAAATACAAACATGAATGAATAGAAAATCTGGGATCAGGTGGTCTGGGCTCTTAGATGGAGAAGCCTCAGCACCTCAGAAGCTCAGTGTGTTTACTACATAGAGCTGACAGGGAGGCAGGATTATTCTACATAGATAAACAAGGAGGCAGGCTTTATAGTATGTAGCTGGATCAAGGAAACAGATTTAGCTAATCTCAATAGGAGTCGTCTCTGCAGGGGGATCACTTTTTCAGGCTGTAAACATTCAGGTGGAGAAAGATATGGTGAACTTTTTGTTTGTTTTTTTGCACACACTATCAATATCCAGCTATGAGCCAGAGGAAGGCTTTGCCATCTCTCTGAGCTCACCGGGGTTAGGGGGAGGAGTGGGAAAAGGCATTACAATTCTCACATGTGGTTAAGCCTAGGGTCCTTGACATGGCTACCCCCATGTCAACAGCACACATGCATTCAGGACTTCATTCACTCAGGGCTGCTTCTGCTCCCCACATTTGGACATTTATTGGTTTGAGCTGGTAAACAGAGCTGAGCCAATATCTCTGTTTAGCTTGCTGTCACAATTTGTCACATCCACATGTAAAAATCAAAAGTAAACTCAGTGTGTTGAGTCATGTCTTATACAACAATTATGACTCAGGGACAGAACCCAGGAAGAATTCAACCAGCATTAGGCTAAATGTGTGTCTTTGAGAATCATCTTCAGCTTCATAGAAAGAACCAATTAGCTAAAATCTAAATTTTCTCCATGTCTTGTATAGTCTGTTCTCTGTAAGTATGAACAGAAAAATGTGCATATCAGAGATATAGACTAAGGAATTATTAACTAACTTTTAGAATGCTTGAGTTAACACAAATTATCTTGGTTTTGTCCCATATGGATACCTACGTCTCATGGACTGCCACTGGGTAGTGAGTGATCTAAATTAGGCAAGCTGGACAACGTATAGAAATTATCTGGAAACAGTATCTTTCTGGATGTTGTGTTACCCACTAGTTTCAAACTGGGTGGTAGATGTTAACACAGCACTATGTTGCTCACTGGTTCTTTGTCTGCAGTCTTTACCATTGAGAGTGGGGGTAAGAGCTAAGGTTTGCTCGGAGGCTGGCTCTAATTTTCTTCTGGTACTATTGATTTGGGAAGTGTTGGTGGAACAGATTCTTCCATGGGTCTTCCTTTAGGCCATAATTTGGTCTTGGATGAATCATTTTTCATAGACCATAGCAATAGCAGTTACTTTAGTTAGGGTTTTATTGCTGTGAAGAGACACCATGACCATGGCAACTTTTATAAAGGAAAACATTTAATTGGGGCTGGCTTAAAGTTCAGTGATTCAGTCCATTATCATTACAACAGGAAGCATGGTTGCATGCAGGCAGACATGGTTCTGGGGAGGTAGCTGAGAATTCTACATCTGGATCCACGGGCATCAAGGAAGAGAGCAAGATACTGGTTCTGGCTTGAGCTTCTGAAATCTGGAAGCCCATCCTCAATGACAAAGTTCTTTCAATAAGGCCACACCTGCTCCAACGATGTTACATATCCTAATCCTTTCAAATAATGCCACTATCTATGATCCTATGGGTGCTATTTTCATTCAAACCACCACAGCAATGTCACATACTTACCTTTTGGGGGAAGGTTTTATAAATTATTCACATATATATGAATATATATATTCTCACTTATTAATGCAACCCTATGGATGTGGTAGTACTATGTGTGAGAAAATTGATGGGGTCGGGGAATTAGAAACTTGATCATGGCTGGATGTATGTCTAGGAAGGACACAGAGTCACCAACAGAGCAATGAAAGAAGGCAAGGTAAATTCTGCAGATACATATTCAAGTGTGTGTGTGTGTGTGTGTGTGTGTGTGTGTGTGTGTGTGTATGTGTGTTCCTTGGGCTAACTGAGGATGCATTGTAGAGGGTAAGTGGATGGTGGGTAAGTGGAAATAATGGACCTATGGATAATTTATCAACTACTTTGGTGGCTACAAAATAAAAGTGATTCATGCTGCCCAGCAGAATGCTCGGATGACAACTTGATAATCATACCAGCCCTTATTTTAGAGAATAGTTCTTCTCAGACAATTCCCTGAAACCAACATTACAACAATCTTCTTTTAAGATCACAGCTGGAAAGCATGTCCTTAAAGTAAGACTCTTGAGAAGTCAAGGGCAGTAGTGTGGAGTAGCTCTCAGCTTCTCTCGCTCTTTAGCTAAGCCTTCTGGGTTTTATTCCACAGTGGCTACTTTCACTATCCTGCTAGGAAATGTCACTAATTGGAAAGTAGAATGAGAGAGAAAGGAATGGGGGCCATTCAAAGCTGAAATAGAAGCTTTCATAGAATCTCCAGTGTAGCATTTTAGTTTCTTTTTAGCCTAGATACAACATAGAATCAATGTCCAATATAGTCCATGTTTAAAACAATGTCAGCCAAAGAATGGCTGTAACATCTATAGTATCTCTTGGGGGGAGAGGGAGTGAGTGAGTAGGTTCCTTGGGATGGAATCTAAGACCCAGTGGATATTTTCAGATAGAAAAAGTCTCTCAGCAGCAGGAATAAGGCAAGAAGGGACATTTTGGTTTTCAAGATGAGTGGAGATGGCAGGCAGCTGTGTAGTTGGAGAGGATTTGGGGAGCAGAGAAAAGCTCCATGTATTTCTAAATTGGCTGTTCTCTATGCTCTGCCAACTCCCTCTTTTCAGCCTCTGCCCTTGGTCTCTGCAGTAGAACAATCACTGGTAAGAGTCTCATTCTTTTTGAGGGCAACCAGGTGGATTCTTCTGAGAAAATCAGAAATGATTGCTTTTTGCATCCGGGTGCTGGTTTGGTAAAGCAGAAGTATCAAGGAAGGAGTGAGCAGCTAAGATCTTCATTAGATTGATGGATAGGAAAGAAAGCTACCTAACACAGCCACATAATTTGGCAGGGGTGGGGGTAATTTAGAATATGAAATTTTGTATTCAAACTTTGTAACTTAGTTTTCCCTGGCTTATCATTTTATCTTTTCTTTTTTTATGTGGCCTCTCAGATATTCTCCTCCGGGAAAGAAAGGTGGTCTTGACTATATCTTGGCACAAAATGCCATATATGTGTAATCTCTCCCTTTCTAATGAATTGGATGTTTTATGCATCTTGTTTCCCTAAGCACAATTCAGCGCTTGGCAGGCTGTCAGCATACTTCCCTATAGTGCAGAGTGCAGAGACAGCATACCCTCCTCTAGCCCTGGAGAGGATTAGTTCTGAGTTGCAAAATAAATAAAATAAGATTACAAGTGGGAATGAATTGTTCATGGTGGGAGAAAATAAATACAAAACAGATGGGAACAAAAAGCTGTTTGCCCTGACAGTACGAAAGCACTGCAGAGACTTTTGACGATAATACCCTTAACATTTATACAGCTCTTCAGATTTTCTAAGCGTTTCCTGGTAACTAAGGGTCCTTAATCAGGCATTAGTCTTAGGTCACTCAATGATTTAGGTGTTGACTTGTATTGAGAGCACTTCATAATCCTGAAAACTGAGAGCAAGCATGACTCACTTTGCATTTCTCAGAATTTCTATGTTTCTGCTTCCCTTTGCAATAATCAGAGATCATCACAGAGAACCACAGCTGTTCAAAATTCAGAGAACAACTGATCATGGGATGCTGGGCCCTAGTTGATGTATCAATAGCACAATTCCTGCACCCAAGGCTTGGGGAGGAAAGACGGTAAGAACTGGAGGACCAGGGAACCTATGAGATGGCAGAGAAGGAACTACAGGAGAGCCTGACCCATGGCACCTTATCAATATGGCCGCCTCAACAAGACCTGGAAAAGGACAGCACCAATAGACATACTAGCATGGAAAGCGGGAAACCTTACTGGTCCCTACTCATAGACAGCAGCTATAGACAACTAAGGATCACTGAGAGCAAGAGAAGTAGACTTTCCTAGGGATGAAACCCCCTAGTTAGTTTTCTAATATGACATGCTTAGCTCTGCCATCATATAAATAAAAGTAACACTAAACAGACTGAGCAAGTTGTATTTATATATTTATGTGTGTATATTTAAGTATATGTAACAATAATAATTTAAAAAAGAGGTTATGTATTTTAAAGGGAGCAAGGGGAAATGATGTAATTATATTTTAATCAAAACATGGTTTCTTCTTAGTTTTTGGCATTCATCATGAGCTGTTCTATATATGAATTCCCATTATGAATAACAATGCATACTTATTGTCTAAACTCAACCTTTATGAAATACTAATTTATCATTTTTCAATCATTTTTGTTTGTTTTAAAACAGAATTTTCTATGTAGATAAGGCTGTCATGGAATTCAAGATCTTGTTTCTGCCTCCTGAGTACTGAAATTAGAGTTATGAACCATTATTCTTGGCTACAACCATACTTTTGGAGACATGTCTATACAGAGAAACTCTAAGTTCCTAGAATTTTCACAGAAAAAGCAAATCATGGCTGCTCCCCATTCACAATGAGATACTGGGCTTAGAGCCAGTAAAAGCAAACAGTTTACCCTTTTTCCTCTCTAGGGTCAAGGTACCCACCTTTGTGACACCACATAGTGAAGGGTCTGAATTAAACACAGTCTTCTGTGAGTGAATGCCATGTCTGTGTGGCTATTTTTAAGGTTGGTAGCTCAGTTCTTTAGCATGAAAAGGAATCATACATAGAATATTGAAATTTATTTAGTGTGTTTATGTCTAAATGTCAAGAAGTGCTCACTTTCCATTTGGATTTCCACATACTGTCCTTGACAAATAACCACAAGTAATTGAGGTCCAAGAGAAGGCATAGACATTTGGAGTTCTTAAAAGACTGATGGAGGTTGCTTTAGCTTTGGTGCTTGAATATTTGAAGAGCACCATGGTTCTTGTTGATTACCATACTAAAACTTTGAACTTCCCATTTCTCTCCATAATCCTTCACAATTTCCCCTTCTGACAATCACAGGCATATCTGAGACTGTTTCCCCTATCTAAGAAACAGTGGCTTTTCCCTGGTAACTGAAGGTGACAATGTCCAGTGTCCTTCCAGCTTAAGCTTCTGTTAGTGAAGTCAGTAAAACCAGGGCTTTCTTAAGACGGGGTGACTGTTTCAGGTCCCCTACTGGACCCTGAATTTTGTTTTAGTGTTCATGAGAGACCTATAGAGAAGAACTTGTGAGTGAATGCTAATTTTCCTGAGTGTAAGGTAGCTAAGGATTCTAAACTAGTCACTGCTCATCCTTAGAAGGTCATCCAGAACTTACCATTTACTCACCTGCTTCTTTGCTTGCTGACTCTTTCATGATCTGCTTGTATTATTGTTCTCTACTGTGTGTGTGTGTGTGTTTATATATATATATATATATATATGTATATATATATATATACATATATATATATGTTTCTTACGTATCTATTTTTTGTGCATGCTATAAAAAGAAACTAATCACGTTAGCTTGTACAGTTGGATGCTGAGTAGTTCAGCAGTGTCCATTTGCATGCTGGAGAGGCAGGGAACTTGGTAACACTAAGTTCAAGAGGTTGGAGGTCTCGGTAGAAAGAGCAGTGCTGTCTAGGGCTGAAGACTAAGGACTTCTCTGGAGAGCTGCTGGTGTCTGCTGGCCGTGGCAGCCAGAATACTTGCTAAGGAAGAAAGAAGCTTACCCACACAGAGTGGATTTCTCTTGCACATTTATTCCATACAGGGACCAACCTGCTGGGTGGGGCTACCTATCTTCAGGGCAGGCACCAACCACCTCAGTTGCTCTTCCACATATCAGTCCTCTTAGGCATTTTCCTAACCAATACACCCAGAGAAGTGCTTTGCTCTTTCACTAAGCACCTCTCAACCCAGTCACTTGACAATGAAGATTAGTCCTTACACTACCAAATGTGAAAGAAGTCCTGCTTCTTGCTTATGTTTGGTGCCTGACAAACTTACTCCTCTAATGGACTCATGGCTGTGCATTATTTGGCTTATTTTTTTCTTAGAA
This sequence comes from Cricetulus griseus, assembly GCF_003668045.3. Classification (NCBI taxonomy): domain Eukaryota; kingdom Metazoa; phylum Chordata; class Mammalia; order Rodentia; family Cricetidae; genus Cricetulus; species Cricetulus griseus. The sequence continues at coordinate 253,649,937 of NW_023276807.1, forward strand.
TGACAACAATGATCTCTTTTCGCTGTATGCAATTGCAAGCATAGAAGAGGCTTACCTGCTCAGGTCTCATACCACAATCACCTGCTTCTGGGAGCCTAGCAGGAAATAGTGCAAAGCCAAGGGTTCTGGAAGTTCAGGGAAACAACCTGTGTTTGCCCCAACTGATCAAGCATAGTCTTATTCATCTTCTTAATGATGCACTGAACTATTGACTTAGTATGTCCTACAGTTTGCCATATGTTTCAAACTTTGCTATTAGCTAGCACTTTTGTGGCAGTTAGTCACTAACTGAAGTCAAAGCCACTTTCGTTTTATCCCAAATATGTTTCTTAGTATCTCCTACATGCTGTGGGACACCTTGAACTTCTTCAGCTGCTTGAGTTGATAGTCTCGGAGTAGTGGGAGTGAGAGTTCTTGCAATAGGATTCAGGAGCACTTAATAGCTCTGTGAGCCAGGCTTATGACCTCTTATGTTACAGTATCCTTATGTGTAGGGAAAGGAAGGTTTGTCTGTCAGGCTCCAAGGCTTCTAAGAATGCCATGTACAAAAGCATTCTGTGTAAAACGAATACTCGTCGAAGTGCAGGTCGGTAGTCACTGTTTATTTTGTGTATTCATTTATTTTGTTATTTTTGTACTAAGAATTGAGTTTTTTTGTTATATCAACAAGCACTATACAATATACTACACCCTAGATTCCCTTTGCTCTTCAACTTGCCTTTGTGACCATGCAAGGAAGCAAGTCTATTTCCCATAGTAGGAGGTGTATGCAATTGGCTTTGGGTAGATGATAAAGTCTCTCATTTTGAGAAGTGCTAACATGCATTGTGTTACTTTCAAGTCTTCAGCTCTTTCATTATTCTCATTGGTTTATAATTGTGGCATTTCCACTAATTCTGTTGAGATTAAACAAGAATTGACTTGAGGATCTTGGTATCTATGGAGTTTTGAAAAACATTGGTTAATTCTCTAAACACTAGATGTTCTGGAATCCATTATTCATCAAAACATGTTTTGAGCACCTACTGTGTTTTGGGAGTTGTTCTGGCCAGATGTTAGTGTAGATTTCATAAGGCTTTTGCCTTATGAACTGCTCAAAAATGAGAAGATACAATAGATTACCTTATTCACTAACAGAGAACGATCAGCAGGGAGTCAGGAGGTTATATCTTTGAAGATACTACTAGTCACAGTAGGAATCGTTATAGTTAAGATTTGATACTTTTCATGTTGGTGTTAGAATTGAACATTTTAAAAAAGCACTGTGAGATGATTAATAATGCTCATATTGCTTGTTCTTACTTTATGTCAGTTGTAATAATTTTCCTTCAATGTTCAGTCATATGTTTTTTTTTTAAATGCAAACTACAAAATTTTGTCTAATCTTGTGCGTCCTGATTCAGTCAGTTAAGTGTTCTGGATAATTGGGTTTTCTCAAACATAATAGTTAAAATGAAAACATGTGCTTTAACCTTTTTTTTTGAAAATTATTCAGCCTGATTTTTCTCACTTAGGTGAACTAGATTTTGAGGAGCTATTTTCTTTTTTGTTATTAAGGTTTTTTGTGTATGTATGTATGTATGTATGTATGTATGTATGTATGCATGTATGTATGTATATATGTATGCATGTGTTTGTTTGTGCTTATGCAGGCTCATGTGCTTGTGCATGTATGTGGAGAACAGAGAACAGTCAGTTCCTCCTCAGATGCTTTGAATTTTATTTTTGAGACAGGGTCTCTGCTAGTCTAGAGTCCATTGATAAGGCTGGGCTTGCTGACTAGTGGGCATCAGGGTGTACTAACATTCCCAGCTAATTTATGGGAATTCTGAAGATTGAACTCAGGTGCTCATTTGTGTAGCCCTGTGTTATTAGAATGGGTGATGTTTTGAACAAGAATGGCCCCTCATAAGTTCTTATTTTTGATTACTTGTTTCCCAGTTGATACAACAATTTGGGAAGGATTAGGAGGTGTGACCTTACTGGAGGAGGTATGTCACAATGGATTTGGGGTGGGGGTGGAGGCTTTGAGGTACCAATAGCTCATGTCAGGCCCAGTTAGCTCTCTCTGCCTTTTGTTTGTGGAACAAGATGTGAGCATTCAGTTACTTCTCCAGTTTCATGCCTGCTTACCTGTTGCCATGGCCCTAACCAGTATGGTCATGGACTTGCTGTCCAAAATATAAACCTCAAATAATGCTTATTTTTGTTCTTTCTCTCTCTCTCTCTCTCTCTCTCTCTCTCTCTCTCTCTCTCTCTCTCTCTCTCTGTTCCTCCTCTTGCTCCACCTCCTTCTTCTCTCTCTTTTGTTTCTGAGACAGGGTCTCACTGTGTAGTCCTGGCTGGTCTGCAATTCTCTATGTATATGAAGTTGACCTCAAACTCACAGTCTCTCTGACTCCCTAGTGTTGGAATTAAAGGCATGTGCCACCATTCTGGGCATTAGCTGATCTTATAAAAGTCCTGGATAATTTTATGGCTTAAGAAGGTAGATTGACATTCTGAGTCTGGGTTTCCTTACTCAGGATTTTTTCCAGTTCTGTCCATTTTCATGAAAATTTATTGAGGTCATCATTTTTTTTAAACCACTGAGTGGTACTCCATTGTGTAAATGTACCACATTTTCCTTATCCATTCTTTGGTTGAGGGTCATCTAGGTTGTTTCCAGGTTCTGGCTATTATGAATAACGCTGCTATGAACATTGTTGAGCAAATGTCCTTGTGGTTTGATTGTGCATCCTTTGGGTATATGCCCAAGAGTGGGCCTTGAGGTAGACTGATTACCAATTTTCTTAGAAACCACCATACTTGTTTCCAAAATGGCTGTACAAGTTTGTACTTCCATCAGCAGTGGAGAAGTGTTCCTCTGACTCCACATCCTCTTCAACAGAAGCTGTCTGCAGTATTTTTGATCTTAGCCGTTCTGACAGGAATAAGATGATATCTCAGAGTTGTTTTGATTTGCATTTCCCTGATGAGTAAGGATGTTGAGCACTTCCTTAAATGTCTTTTGGCCATTTGAGAGTCTTCTGTTGAGAATTCTCTGTTTAGCTCTGTACCACATTTTTCAATTGGGTTATTTTGTGTTTTGATTTCTAGTTTCTTGAATTCTTTATAAATTTGGGAGATCAGCCCTCTGTCAGATGTGCAATTGGTGATCTTTTCCCATTGTCTTATTGACAGTATCTTTTGCCTTACAGAAGCTTTTCAGCTGTGGCAACTCCATGGAACTGAACTAGACCCCCATATGTGGGAGACATTTGTGAAACATGGACAATCAGAGGGATCCCTGGCAGTAGGACCACGATATAATCCCAGTACATGAGCTAGCTTGTTGGAGCCTATTCTCTATGGTGGAATGCCAGGCTCAGCCTTAATGCACGGGAGAGGGGCCTGGCCCTCGCCCAACCTATTGTGCCAGACTATGCTGACTCCTCATGGGAGCCCTTACCAGTGAGGAGGAGTGGACTGAGAGTGGACTAGGGGGGAAGTAAGGAAGATGGGAAGAGGGTGGGAGGGAGAACTGTAGTTGGAATGTAAAATGAAATCAAACAATAAAAAAGGAAAAAAAAGAATTAGAGAAAAAATAAGGTAGCTTGAGCATATATGTGTATCTCCATCTTTCACATATATGATAGAAAGAGAAAAAATGCAAACTCACAAGAATAAGAAATACAAAAGCAGAAAAAGCACCATGCAGGCAGATCTGTCTGTCTGTCTGTCTATCTATCTATCTATCTATCTATCTATCTATCTATCTATCTCTTGTTTGTTCGTTTACTGAGACAGGTTCTCATTATGTAGCCCTACTGGCCCAGAGTTTACTATGTGTGCTGTGGTGGCCTCAAACTCTATTTAAGGACATAAAATTGTTTTCCTCAACTTGAAGAGTAAGAACCTTGAGACTTAGAAACTGTGAAGAGCACCGATGAAAATAGGACCAGAAAGAAGAAAGCAAGCCTCGATCTGCGTTTACTCCCTCCCTTTCCGAGCAATTAGATTTGCAGCTCAGGTTTCTCCTCCATAATTAGGAGAGTAAAATTACTGTCCTAGGAAATCTGGACTGCCTATGTGCAGTGTCTGAGATTTTTCAGAGGAATCACTGAGTGTGGGAACAGTGAAGCAGCCATATGTATTGATCCCAAGGTAGACAGTTGGGTACAAGAAGCATAGTGCTGCATACTCTCCACAATAACTTTCAGTAAATGACTGTAAAATGCCTTATTTTAGCAAATCAGGTCATTAGGATAATTTTCCGACAGATGGATATAAAGTAAGTCTCTCTGAGGGAGATGGGCCCTTTCCTAAATCACAAACATGTATTTTTTAGGCTGGTGGTCATTACCAATACCTGACATCCCTTCCTCCTATACAACAACATCATGCACCTAGAAGACAGGAGACTTGCTCTCCATAACTGTATGGCTTTCAAGAGAAATCATTATAGAATTCCACGAAGAGAGATGCGTGACTGAAATAGGCAGCACTCCACACAGTCTTATTCTCCTAAAATGAAGCCTTGTTCAACTTTGAAGAGTTTCAATCCACGGACAACCTATGATCCTGATTTATGTGGAAAACACTCCAAGAGTGCAATAGAGCTAAGTAAACAGATAAATAAGCACAAACCAGAAATCAAGTAGAATAGGAGCAATAACAACCAACAGAAACCCCAAAGATAGAAGAATGTAACTTATAAATAAGACAATGAATAACTCACTTCAAAGTAAGGAAATTTGAAAATTAAAATAGAAATTTCAGAAGGGGCAGAATGTAGATTAAACCAACCTAATAGCAGACGCCAAAGAAAAAGGGAAGATAAAACATCCATGAGAATGAATTTAAGAAATCTATCATACTAAGCAGAGAGCCCCAGGAAAAGAGAGCAGAGGAAGTCAAAGGAATGGTCATAATAACAGAAGGCAAATTCTGGAAATGGGCCCACACAGTGTTTATAATAATCATTTAAAAGGACGATATGCCAAGGAGCTCAACTGGGATTCTCAACACGAATGATGAGGGTAAAGTAAAACATCCTTGGAAGTAAAAGAGGTTGAAGGTGAAAGACTGAGAATTAGAATGCATCAGGTTTTGGCAGTTACAAAATCCCAGACTGCAGGATATAGCAAATCATTCGAAATACAAAGGGAATATCCCACTTAAATCCTTTAAGAAGCCAGGCAGTTAACACGGTGTGAGAATTTGGGGGAGACAAATGCTGAACTTCAAGTACTAATGATTGCATTTTTTTCTTTCTTTTCTTTCTTTTTTTTTTTTGATTCTTACCTTGATTATATTTTACTAAAAAAACCTTTTATGGCAGCTGGGCAGTGATGGCGCATGCTTGCCTTACAGGGAATTAATCATTTTAAGCTTCTACAACAAGCCATGCACACAGATATCCAGGTCCTAAAAGAGTCAGTCAGTGCACTCGAGAAATCCTTAACATCACTCTCTGAGGTAGTCCTGCAGAACAGACGAGGGTTAGATTTATTATTTTTACAGAAAGGAGGGCTATGTGCTGCCCTCAAGAAAGAATGCTGCTTTTATACAGACCATACAGGAATAGTTAGAGACAGCATGGCCAAGCTTAGAGAAAGACCTAACCAGAGACCTCTGAATGAAAGATTTCATTCAGTTACAAGAGAAATGGGGGAATGAAAGACCCCGCCCCTTGGCTCGTTCTCTCTCTCTCTCGGTGACACTCCAGTACGCGCGCGCACCCACACGCCTGGCGGCTGGCTCCCTCCCAAGCAGGTTCACCCAGGCTGGGCGACCCAGGCCCGCCCGCCTGGCACCGCGTCCCGGGGCTGGGGCCGAGCAACGAGCACCAGGTGGGCCGGCACGAGAGCAAACACCAAGTGAGCCGGCCTGGGGCCCTGCCCCTGAGCCCCCGCCCAATGAGAAACACTCCGTCCCAAGGTCTCCGCCCCCAAGGTCAGCCATCAGGAAGCGGAGGGGGGGAATTGAGTCTGTTGTACCAGACACCAGACCTTGAGAATATGCTGATCTGGAATGGCTCTGTGTCTCATTTGAACCATCCAATAGAAATGATTCTGTATTTCGCCTCATTTGAAAGACTCTGTGTTTCACCTCATTTGAATAACTCTGTACTGCGCCTCATTTGAATAACCCTGTATAGCGCCTCATTTACATTGACCAATGGGAATAGCTCTGTACAATGTCTCATTAGAATTATCCAATAGAATCCTTGCACCTAGCTTGCGCCTTTTTCCCTATATAAGGACCCCTTTCCCTTGGCTCGGGGCGCTTGGCCTCACAGAAGCTAAGTCGCCCGGGTACCTGTATCTCCAATAAAGCCTCTTGCGGTTTTGCATCCAAGCTCGTGGTCTCGCTGATTCCTGGGTGCGGGTCTCCTTCTACGAAAGTACCTCTTCGGGGGTCTTTCATTACTAAAGTGGCTTTTGTCTTTTGTGGAGTACAGAGAAGAGATGGTTTTTGGAGTCACCCCTGTGGTAGGTAGACCTCAAGATTCCTGTCTTGTTGAATTGAAAATTGCCTGTGTGATATGACCAGCATCAATTGTACTTTTGAGTCTCTGTTCCCTACAGCTTTTCTCCCTTCCTCCATGAGCACACACAATCTCCCTCTGTCTGAAAGTACAGTACACGATTCTTGAGGCTTCCCTTTTATCTTCAGCTGTGGTTCCAACCCTCTGCTGCTGTATTTACTCTGCAAGATGTGGGACTCTTCCCCACTCTAACGGGGCAGAGCCCTCCAGAATGACTCCATACTCTTCCACCCCACTTTCATTTCTCCTAAAATGAATGTGTTCTCTCTGCTGCCCACTTCGTATGACTGTACACATTTATCCTTGCCTTGGATGTACATGGAGATCCTATCAGTCAGTACATAGGTGCGTGGGTGTCCTCTTTCATCTATACAGCCCAAACTATTCTTTTCAAATAGAAAAGTATTTGGGGTGATCTTGTTAAAAATGAAGTAAGAAGCTTCCTTCCCATACTGCTGACTGATCCACAACGAGGTGAGTGAGCCTCTGCTCTTACCCAACCCCCATCCAAACCATCATTCACCCCGACCTCCCCTGGCCTGCACCTGCTTGGGGTAGACATGCCCAGGCAGGGAGGAGCTCGCTGAATCTGGTAACACCCCACTCTTCCTTCCCTCTTCGCCAACTGATCCACAATGAGAGTGAGGAGATTGCCAGGAGAGGCAAGACCATCCAGAGCTGCAGACATTGAATTCCTGGCCCCCACACACCACTGGGTCACAAGAAGAGATAGAGAGACCCCACCTGCACCCACTAGAAGATATACGGGAAGAAGACAGAATAAGATCTCACTCAACAACAGAAAGACCAATATGACACCATCAGAATCTAGGGACTCCACTCCAGCAAGATCTGAAAAGCCCAACACAGAGCATGAAGAAGAGATGGACCTCAAGAATTATCTCAGCAAGATGATAGAGACCTTTAGAGGAAACAAGAAAATCCCTTAAGGAAATAGAAGAAAAAGCAAACAAAAAATTACATGAAATGGAGGAAAAGACAAACCAAAAAATTCAAGAAATAAACAAATCTCTTAAAGAATCTAAAGAAACCCAAGAAAAAACAACCAAACAAGTGAAGGAAGTTCTTGAAACAGTTCAAAGCATGAAAGCTGAAATAGACACAATAAAGAAAACACAGAACAAGGTGATGCTGGAAATGGAAAGGCTGGATAAACGATCAGGAACTAAAGATGTGAGTATAACTAATAGAATTCAAGAGATGAAAGAGAGAATCTCAGCTGTTGAAGGCTCGCTAGAGGATATACATTCATCAACCAAAGAAAAACCTCAAGTCCAACAAATCCCTAACACAAAATATCCAGGAAATATGGGACACCGTGAAAAGACCAAACCTAAGAATAATAGGTATAGAAGAAGGTGAAGAAACACTGCTCAAAGGTACAGAAAACATATTCAACAAAATCATAGAAGAAAACTTCCCCAACCTACAGAAGGATATGCCTATGAAAGTACAAGAAGCTTACAGGACACCAAACAGACTGGACCACAAAAAGAAGTCCCCCTGACACATAATAATCAAAACACCAAATCTACAGAATAAAGAGAAAATATTAAGAGCAGCAAAGGAAAAAGGCCAAGTAACATATAAAGGCAAACCAATCAGAATCACACCTGACTTCTCAATGGAAACTCTGAAAGCCAGAGGATCTTGGATAGATACCCTACAAGTACTAAGGGAGCATGGATGTTAACCCAGACTACTGTACCCAACAAAACTTTCAATCACTATAGATGGAGAAAGCAAGATATTCCATGACAAAAACAGATTTAAACAATACATATCCAAAAATCTAGCACTACAGAAGGTAATGGAAGGAAAACTCCAACCCAATGAACATAACTACACTCACAAAAACACAGGCAATAGATAATCTAATTTTACCAAACACAAAAAGAAACAGGAGGGCGAAATCCACACACAAAGACACCACCAACAATAAATCCAAAACAAACAAGAACCAACGAAAAATGCACATTAATATCCCTAAATGTCAATGGTCTTAACTTACCCATAAAAAGATATAGGCTAACAAAGTGTATACAAAGACAGAATCCATCCTTCTGCTGTTTACAAGAAACACACCTCAACTTCAAAGACAGGCGATACCTCAGAGTAAAAGGATGGGAAAAGATTTTCCAATCAAATGGGCTCAAGAAACAAGCTGGTGTAGCAATCCTAATGTCTAACAAATTAGACTTTAAACTAAAATCAATTAAAGAGATGAAGAAGGGCATTTCATACTCATCACAGGAAAAGTCCATCAAGATGAAGTCTCAATCCTGAACATCTATGCCCCAAATATGAAGGCACCCACATTTGTAAAAGAAACATTACTAAAGCTCAAACCACACATAAAACCACACACACTTATAGTAGGAGACTTCAACACCCCCCTTACACCACTAGACAGGACCACCAGACAGAAACTTAACAAAGAAACAAAGGATCTGACAGAAGTTATGACCCAACTGGGTTTAACAGATATCTATAGAACATTCCATCCAAACACAAAAGAATATACTTTCTTCTCAGCGCCACATGGAACCTTCTCTAAATTTGACCACATAGTTGGCAGCAGAGCAAACTTCCACAGTTACAAAAGAATTGAAATAACCCCCTGTATCTTATCAGATCACCATGCATTAAAGCTAGAATTCAACAGCAATATGAATTGCAGAAAACCTACATACTTGTGGAAAATGAATAACACCCAATTGCACCATTCCTGGGTTGAGGAAGAAATAAAAAAGAAATTAAAGACTTCCTAAAATTTAATGAGAATGTAGACACAACATACGCAAACTTATGGGACACTCTGAAAGCAGTGCTAAGAGGGATGTTCATAGCACTAAGTGCCCACATGAAGAAACTGGAGAAAAGTCACATTAGAGAATTGACAGAACAGCTGAAAGCATTAGAACAAAAAGAAGCAAACTCACCAAGCAGGAGTAGACGCCAGGAAATAATCAACCTGAGAGCTGAAATCAATAAAGTAGAAACTAGGAAAACATTACATAGAATCAATGAAACAAAGAGTTGGTTCTTTGAGAAGATCAACAAGATAGACAAACCTCTAGCCAAACTAACCAAAAGGCAGAGAGAGAGCACACTAATTAACAAAATCAGAAACGAAAAGGGGGATATAACAATGGAAGAATCTTCAGGTCATACTTTGAAAACCTGTACTCCACAAAATTGGAAAATCTAAAGGAAATGGACAGTTTTCTGGATAAATATCACTTACCAAAATTAAACCAAGATCATATAAGCAGTTTAAATCGACCTATAACCCCTAATGAAATAGAAGCAGTCATCAAAAGCCTCCCAACCAAAAAAGCCCAGGGCCAGATGGCTTCACTGCAGAATTCTACCAGAAATTCAAACAAGAGCTAATTCCAGTACTCCTCAAACTGTTCTGTACAATAGAGGCAGATGGGATATTGCCAAACTCTTTCTACAAGGCTACAATCACTTTGATACCCAACCCACACAAAGATATGACTAAGACCGATATCCCTCATGAACATTGATGCTAAAATACTCAATAAAATATTGGCAAACCGAATCTAAGAACATATCAGAAAAATCATCCACCATGATCAAGTAGGCTTCATCCCAGGGATGCAAGGATGGTTCAACATATGAAAATCCATCAATGTAATCCACCATATAAACAAACTGAAAAAGAAAAACCACATGATCATCTCACTAGACGCTGAAAAAGCCTTTGACAAAATCCAACATCCCTTCATGATAAAGATCTTGGAGAGAACAGGAATAACAGGAACATATCTAAACATGATAAACGCAATATACACCAAACCAATAGCCAACATCAAACTAAATGGAGAGAAACTCAAAGTGTTTCCTGTAAAATCAGGAACAAGACAAGGCTGTCCACTCTCTCCATATCTCTTCAATATTGTACTTGAAGTTCTAGCAAGAGCAATAAGACAAGAAAAGGGGATCAAAGGATACAAATTGGAAAGGAAGAAGTCAAACTTTCACTATTTGCAGACGACATGATAGTCTACATTAGTGACCCGAAAAACTCTACCAGGGAACTCCTACAGCTGATAAACACCTTCAGCAAGTTAGCAGGATACAAAATTAACTCAAAAAAAATCAGTAGCCCTACTATATACAGATGATAATCCAATGAGAAAGAAATCAGGGAAACATCACCTTTCACAATATCCACAAGCAACATAAAATATCTTGGGGTAACACTAATCAAAAAAGTGAAAGACCTGTACAATAAGAACTTTGAGACTTTAAAGAAAGAAATTAAAGAAGATACCAGAAAATGGAAAGATCTCCCATGCTCTTGGATAGGTAGAATTAACATAGTAAAAATGGCAATCCTGCCAAAAGCAATCTACAGATTCAATGCAATCCCCATCAAAATCCCAACACAGTTTTTCACAGACATTGAAAGAACAATACTCAACTTTATATGGAAAAATAAAATACCCAGGATAGCCAAAACAACTCTTTACAATAAAAGATCTTCTGGAGGCATCACCATCCCCGACTTCAAGCTCTACTATAGAGCCATAGTTCTGGAAACAGCTTGGTATTGGCACAAAAATAAACAGATAGACCAATGGAATCGAATTGAAAACACTGATACTAACCCACGTACCTACGAACACCTTATTTTTGACATGGGTGCTAAATCTATACAATGGAAAAAAGATAGCATCTTCAACAAATGGTGCTGGCACAATTGGATTCGGACATGCAGAAAATTGCAGATAGATCCATACCTGTCACCGTGCACAAAACTTATGTGCAAATGGATCAAAGATCTCACCATAAATCCAGCCACACTGAATCTTCTAGAAGAGAAAGTGGGAATTATCCTTGAACAAATTGGCACAGGAGACTGCTTCCTGAACATTACACCAGTAGCACAGACATTGAGATCTGCAATTAATAGATGGGACCTCCTGAAACTGAGAAGCTTCTGCGAGGCAAAGGAAACAGTCAGTAAGACAAAACAATCACCCACAGAATGGGAAAAGATCTTCACCAATCCCACATTTGACAGAGCACTGATTTCCTAAATATATAAGGAGCTCAAGAAGCTAGCCACCAAAACACCAAACAATGACATTAAAAAAGTGGGGTGCAGAACTAACTAGAGAATTCTCAACAGAGGAATCTGAAATGGCGGAAAGACATTTAAGAAAGTGCTCAAAACCATTGGCCATCAGAGAAATGCAACTCAAAACAACTCTGAGATACCACCTCACACCTGTCAGAATGGCTAAAATAAAAAATAAGTATGATAATCTATGCTGGAGAGGATGTGGAGAAAAAGGAACACTCCTCCATTGCTGGTGGGAGTGCGAACTTGTAAGACGACTCTGGAAATCAGTATGGCGGTTGCTCCGAAAAATGGGAATCAGTCTATCTCAAGATCATCTCTTGGGTATATTCCCAAATAGTGCATGTTCATACAACAAGGACATATGTTCAATCATGTTCATAGCAGCATTTTTTGTAATAGCAAGAACCTGGAAGCAACCTATATGCCCCTCAACTGAAGAATGGATTGAGAAAATGTGGTACATTTATACAATGGAGTACTACTCAGCAGAAAAAAGCAATGGAATCTTGAAATTCGCAGGCAAATGGATGGAACTAGAAGAAACCATCCTGAGTAAGGTAACCCGGTCACAAAAAGACAAACATGGTATGTACTCACTCATATATGAATTTTAGATATAGAGCAATGGATTACCAGCCTATAATCCCCTTCACCAAAGAAACTAGGAAATATGAAGGACTCTAAGGGATAAATAGACCCCAGGAATGGGAAGTGACATGAACTTCTGAGCTAATTGGGAGCATTAGGGTAGGGGAGAGGGAGCTGCTACAATAAGAGCAAGAAAAGAGGAGTAGAGGAGAGGAAATGGAGGAGCAGAAATATTGAGTTGGGGGAAGAATAGAGGAGAGAGAGCATGATGAGAGATACCATTATCAGAGGGAGCCACTATAGGTCCAAGAAGAGATCTGGACCTAGGGAGATCTCCAGAGACCTACAAGGATGACACGATCTGACAATCCAGGCAATGGTGGAGAGGATAACCTAAAAGCCCTTCCCCTAAAATGAGATTGATGACTACTCTTTATGCCATCCTAGAGCCCTCATCCAATGGCTGATGGAAGCAGAGACAGACATCCACAGATATACACTGTGCTAAAATCTGGAATTTAGTTGAAGAGAGGGAGGAATGAAGATCGAAGGGGTCTGTACCAGGTTGGAGAAACCCACAGGAACAGTTGGCCTGAACAAGGGAGAACACATCGACCCCAGATGCTGTCCGGGAGGCCAGTACAAGACTGATCCTGACCCCTGAACATGGATGTCAATAAGGAGGCCTCTGCACTCCAGGGAGCCTCTGGAAGTGGATTAGTATTTTTCCCTGGTGCAAGAAGGGACTTGGAGAGCCCATCCCAAGTGAAGGGATACACTCTGGCCCTGGACACATGGGAAAGGGCCCAGGCCCTGCACAGGAAGATTTGGTGGACACTGCAGTCTCCGTTGAGGGCCCTACCCTGCCTGGGGAGTGGTGGGTGGATGGGGTGGGGGGTAGGCTTGGGGAGAGGGAGGAGGGATGGGGGAGAGGGAGAAGGGACTTACATGTGAAACATGCTTCTTCCCTAACTTGAACTAATAAATAAAAAAAAAGGAAAAAAAATGAAGCAAGAAAAAGGAAGAGAAAAATTCAGAAAACAGTGGATTAAATGAAGGTCTCAGGTAGGTAACTGTGTGCTAACCCTGGTGAGCCAATGGCTTAACTGGAATAATAACTGAAGAGTCTCCCAGGAGGTAGCTTTTTAAGGAAAAAAAGATACTCAATAAAATTAATAGATATATTTGTGTGGTTGAAAAGAATTCAAGGTGTATGTTAGGTGAGTGTGTAAGAGAGTTTAAAGAAAGAAATAGTAATAAAGGAGCACAATTAAAAACTGGAGAAAGAAAACACTTAGAACTGCAAGGTGTGCAAACTATTCACACAGCACTGCTTGGTAGTGGCAAATGTCCATATAATTAAGGTGGCCCTTTTTAAATTTAACTAAAATAACTATGTATATCTTGGCAGGTAGAAAAGGAAGATATGAAATAGGAATGAGAAAAGTAACTGCTATTAGTTATTATAACACCTAATTGATGCAGTCTAAAATTAATAAGTCAGAAGTAGAAATATAAGCACAATAATTGGAACATGGAGAAAAATTACAAAAAATGTATTTAGCCAACACACATGCATATTAAGGAAGAAAAATACAGGAGATACTATTTTTCATTAAAAATGCAGTAATGGGTAGTCTTTCACTCACTATGTCCATGGATGATTTGGCAAAATCAAGAAAAAATTTAGGTATTGGTTGGATTCAGTGAAGCTATCCCATGAACTCTCAGTATTATTGTTCCCCGAGAAAGACCTACACAATGGCACCAGCATCAGACTTGTCAATGTGGATGGATAAATCTCACAAGTTTCCACCCCTAGAAGAGCTACATGTGGTCAATTGCTGATGAGAAGGAGAATCAATCTCTTCCAGCAATAAGCTGTAGGTTGTCCATTCTCAAGTGGTCAGCCCTGTACACAGGCACAAATGAGAAAAGCTAAGTGGACCCCAAAGATCTGATCTCTCTCTCTCTCTCTCTCTCTCTCTCTCTCTCTCTCTCTCTCTCTCTGACTCTCTCACACACAGACACATCTGTAATAATATCTAATGATGATATGAATTTGGGAGGAGGGACACGGGAAGAGTTGGAGGAGAAGCAGGAGGGTTGGAGGTTTCTTATGCACAGTATAAAAAGTTTTGAAGTTCTCAAAAACATAAAAGTATTAATCAGACTATATTTTAACAAAAATACCTTAAATAAAACACGTTTCATTACATATTTCATCTCTGTTAATTCTCACCACTGTTCCCACATTATCTGTCCTCTCCCCTTCCCTGTTATACCACAGTGTTCTCCCTTCCACTTGGTTTCATTGCCCCCACTCCTTCTTTTTTCCACCCCCTCTTTTAAAGCCTACTTTTTGTCAGATGAGAAAGCTAGACCCATTTCTACTTTCCAAGACTTTAGTCATATTTCCCCCTGCCTTGATGCACATTTTACTAGAAGGTGGGATACACACATGAACAAGGACATGTGATATTTCTTCTTCTCTCTGTGGGTTACTTTACATCATGTTTTTCAGTTCTATCAATTTTCATGAGTTTTTCATTTTTCCTTACTGCTGAATAAAATGCCATTGTGTGAGTGTACCACATTTTCATAAATCATGTTTTTAATCTTCATGTAGTAGGGTGATACCACTCTATGAAACAGTATGATTTAGTTAAGGGCATTTAAATATGTATGTGTATTTGTAAATATGTGTGCATATACACTTTTTCTGATTTTTATGATCTCTGACAGAAAAACAGTGGGAAATAGAAGTAAAATATATGGAATAAAGGAAAAGAGGAAGACAGAATCACTATTATTTAACAAATTCTACCCTTCAAAAAGCACAACTTTAAAAATGGTAATTTACTGTGATCATTGAGAAAAAACTGGAAATAGGTAGGAACCTTAGGGAAGTATTAATCTTTTTGGTGTGCTTTATTGTGATATGTGATATGTTTAATTTCCTCTAATTGCTACTATGAACATCTTTCCTTGTACCACTTCAGCAGGCTTCCATTGTCCTACAGATAACAGGGGTAAACGTATGCCTAGTTTTCTTTCTTTTTATTGCCTTTTTTATTTGGCAGATTGAAAGTTATGGTCTCCTTTTGGTTTCATGACTTTATTTAAACATATTGAAAATGTTTATTAAATTATACTTCAAATGCCCCCCTGAACAGATTCCTCTGTTCTCATTTTCATGTTTAAAATACAGGCTTTTAGTTCCTAAGAATGACACAGAAACAGAATGGGTGAAGTATTACTGTGTTATATCTCTGATACAAAGCACAGGCCAGAACAATTCCCTGAAGATTTCAAGAGAGGTTGTTTAACATAGAGGATATAAATATGCTCTTTTCTTTATCTACAAGGTATCAATTTATTTTACAACTATTCTGTATATGAACAAGGAACAATGGTTATAGTCCCTGGATTCATGCACTAAGGCAGTATTTATTAAGATGTTGAAGTAGCCTAAAACTTTCTGTATGATTGATGGAGAATTCTGGAAAGGGGAAGTCTTTGTCCCTATTCCTCCTTTCATTTGATATTTGCTTGATGTTTAAGCCTCCCTTCTTGTGTTATAGTTCAATAAAATCCCTTATGCTTTATTAATGATCTGTAAATCACTTTCATATATATTACTTCATTTGAGTTCCATTACATTTTTAAGATAGAGCTAGGGTAGCATTATTGTCCTAGTTTTGGAGGCGAGAAAATGCTTATACAGATGGATTATATCTGAGGTTACACGCACAGGAAATGGCAGTGTAACTGGGTGAGCCATGACTGATGTACTTTCCAACTCATCCAATGCCTCTTCATAATAGAAAAATAATATTTTGGTGTATTTAATCTTGCAATGTTACAATTACACAATAATATAGATTTCAAAAATTGCTATTTACAAACCCAAGGTTAGAGACCTAAACATTTTAGAGGGTTGAGTACATAGCCTAAGGCTCCATGGCAGGTGATGGTGATAGAGTTGATTTGAATCTGTTCTAGAAAACCCATGGGTTTCTGTTTCTTTGCACATCTTCCCAAAGTGACTATTTGCTACTAGGTAGGTGTGGAGGTTTGAATAAGAATGCCCTCATATGCTCATATACTTGAATGCTTAGTCATCAGGAAGTGGTACTACTTGAGAAGGCTTATGAGCTATGGCCCTGTTGGAGGAAGTGTATCAATGGGGGTAGGCTTTGAGATTTCAAAAGCCTGCACCAGACCCAGGATCTCTCTCTACCTGAAGATTAGGATGTAGCCCTCAGTGACTGCTCCAGTACTTCCTTTGTGCCACCATGCTCCTCAACATGATGGCAATGAAGTAAACCTCTGAAACTATAAGCCAAGCTCCAATAGAACGTTCTCTTTTATAAAAGTTGCTGTGGTCATGCCATCTCTTCATTGGCATAGAACAGTAATGAAGACAGAAGGGTATTGCTGTGGCATGCCTGATCATGGTGTTTATTGGAGGAATACTGAAGACATTGGGATTTTGGACTAGAAAAGTATTTGGATTTTTTTCATATTGAAAGTTTTATTAAAGGGGAAGTAAGAAAATAAGAGAAGCAAAGAGAAAAGAGGTAAAGAGACACAGAGACAGAGAGAGGACAGAAGAGAAGAGGGAGACAGGATGAGTTCTGTTTCCCCTTCAGAAGAACAGCGGGAAATAGAGCATGACTGGATATTTTAAATGGGGCTTATTGGGTCATTCTAGTAGAAGCATGGAGGACTGCACTGAGGGAGATTTGAACTGTAGGGGCCCAGCTCAAGAATTTTCAGAGGGGAAGAGTATTAGTAAGTAGCCTAGAGATCGTTCTTGTGATATTTTGGCAGAGAATGTGGCTGCTTTTTGTTTTTGTCTGAAAAATCTGCCTGAGGCTAAATTGAAGAATTTTGGGCTAACTCTTGGCAGAGGAGATTTCAAGACCCCTTACTATGGAATGTGTCACATGTTTATTACTGGCCATGCTTATGCAGACCTATAATGAAAAGGAACAAGCTGAGCAAGGGAAAATACAAAATGTACAGTTTGAGAATAAAAGGCGCTCCAGGAATTTTAAAGAAGCTAAGCTCTGTGCTCAGAGTGATAAATGTTTAAAGAACATCCTGATGGCTAAATGGAATAAAAGGAGTGGTGACCTCAGGACAAAACTCTACCCAGATAAGTCTCCAACTTGTAAAAAGGAACTAAAGAAAAGCTTAAGCAGCAGTGATGGAAACCATTGTTCCAGTCCCATTAAACAGAATATGGAAGCTCCAGTCACGTGGGTTCTGACTTTAGAGTCAAAGATACAAGAAAGAGGCTGTGGAATCTTCTTCCATGGCTAAGGGAAGCTGCTGAGGCCAGGAGTAGGTCAGGGGTGCCCTGCATGGAAGCTCAGAGAGGCAATGGCATGAAGCTGTGCATGTGAAGCCTACATTGTGTTGTTGGAGATTCCAGAGTTGCTAGATGCTTGCCTGCCAAGGAGAGCTGCAGACCAGATGTGTAACTAGCAGAATAGAGGCAAGTGTATTACAGCCAGGAAAGCTGAATGCAGTTGGAGATCTAAAGAGTACTTTGACATCAGACATGGAGATGCTGAGTTTTCCTGCTGGTTTTAGGTCTCATTTGGTCCAGTATTTCCTCACTATGATCCTTTTCCTCCCATTTGGAATGGTAATGTATATTCTGAGTCACTGTATGTTGGAAGTATGTGACTGACCTTTAATTTTGATTTTTCAGGGGGTTATAGTTAAGATAGTCATGTGTCTCAAAAGAGACTTTGAACTTTTAAACAGTATTTAGATTGTGATAGACTATAGGGACTTTTGAAGTTAGACTGAGTGCATTTTTGCATTATGATATGGCTACCAGGCTTTGGGGGCAGGGGCAGAGAGTAAAATGTCTGCTGCCTCTGGGCACTCTCTGGCTTGCTTTTGGCTGGTGTTAATCTGAATAAAGGTATCTTAACCTTACAGACTACACCGCAACTTCAATCTCACTATATAGCAGTACTTGAGAAGGATTAGAATGTATGCCTTGCTGGATTAGATATGGCCTTGTGGGAGGAAGTGTGTTACTGGGGGTGGCCAGGCCCTGTGTCACTTCCTCTTCCTGTTGCCTGTAGATCTGGATACAGAACTCTCAACTACTTCTCCAGCACCATGTCTGCCTGCATGCAACCATACTCCCTGACATGATGATATGAACTAAACTTTTGAACTGTAAGCCAGCCCCAATTAAATACTTCATTTTGTAAGAGTTGCTGTGGTCAGCAACTCTTTACAGCAACAGAACAGTGACCAAGAGAGTAACAAAACTATGGAATGGCCAAGTGCAAATATAAGAGCAACCTAGGCCTGTAAGTAAAACAAAGCCTTCAATGAGGTAGCTGCATGTAGGTGTGGTAGAATTTGATAAAAGGTAATGTCTTTGTTTCCTTTGTGTGTGCATGTGTGTATGCATGTGTGTACATGAGCGTGCATGTTTTTTTATATGCAGGTGCATGTATGTGTGGGCACACGTTCACATGTTTGGTCATACATGTTGGGGAGCATGTGTGATGGTTAGTGGTCAATTTCAGGTTTTATTTCTCAGTGCCATATACATTTTTAGGCTTTTTATTTAAAAATAATTATTGATTCTTTGGGAATTGACATTATTCCACACAATTCCACCTATTTCCTACTTCTTCCATGTCTTCCCTCCACCCTGTAGACCCCCACCAAAAGAAAATTTGAAAAATAGAAAAATAATCACCTCACTTCTCCATCTTTCCCACCTCTCGAACACTTATTTGTTTGTTATAGTGGCACTGGGAACTTGGCTATGTCACACAATCTATCCTTGTCCCCAAACAGCTTTACTTGTAAGTGTTCATTGTAATGAGTCATTGGTCTGGTTCAAGGTCCCTGGTTTCTGCTACACTGCACTTGGTTGTTTTTACACTTTAGTCTTTGGAGGGGCCACCACCCAGCTCCCTAAGAAATATGCACTGAGACTTACTACTTATAAATGCCAGCCTCAACTTGGCTTGTTCTTGCCAGCTTTTCTTTTTTTTAAATCATTTTTTTATTTGAATTAGAAACAAGATTGTTTTACATGACAATACCAACACAATTCTTCACAGACCTTGAAAGAACAATTCTCAACTTTATATGGAGAAACAAAAGACCCAGCCAAAACATCCTGTACAATAAAAGAACTTCTGGAGGCATCACCATCCCTGACTTCAAGCTCTATTACAGAGCTATAGTCCTGAAAACAGCTTGGTATTGGCACAAAAATAGACAGGTAGACCAATGGAATAGAATTGAAAACCCTGATATTACCCCACACACCTATGAACACCTGATTTTTGACCAACAACCCAAATTTATATGATGGAACAAAGAGAATTGTTCTTTCAAGGTCTGTAAAGAGTTGTGTTGGGATTTTGATGGGGGATTGTATTGAATCTGTAGATTGCTTTTGGCAAGATTGCCATTTTTACTATGTTGATCCTACCTATCCAAGAGCATGAGAGATCTTTCCATTATCTGATATCTTCTTTAATTTCTTTCTTTAGATAGTCAAAATTCTTACAGTACAGGTCTTCCACGTTTTTGGTTAGTGTTACCCCAAGGTATTTTATGCTGTTTGTGGCAATTGTAAAGGGTGATGTTTCTTGTATTTGATTTGCCAATATTTTATTGATAATTTTTGCATTAATGTTCATGAGGAATATTGGTCTGTAGTTCTCTTTCTTAGTTGTGTCTTTGTGTGGCTTGGGTATCAAAGTTAATGAAGCCTCATAAAAAGAGTTTGGTAATGACCCTTCTGCTTCTATTGTGTGGAATACTTTGAAGAGAATTGGTATTAGCTGTACCTTGAATTTCTGGTAGAATTCTGCACTGAAGCCATCTGGCCCTGGGCTTTTTTTTGGTTGGGATACTTCTGATGACTGCTTCAATTTCATTAGGGATTATAGGTCTATTTAAGTTGCTTATCTGTTGTTGATTTAATTTTGGTAAGTGAAATCTGTCCAGAAAATTGTCCATATCCTTTAGATTTTCGAATTTTGAGGAATATAGGTTTTCGAAGTATGACCTGATGATTCTCTGGGTTTCCTCAATGTCTGTTGTTATGTCCCCCCTTTCATTCCTGATTTTATTAATTTTCATTTTCACTGTTTGTTGTTTGGTAAATTTGGATAAAGGTTTGTCTATCTTGTTGATTTTCTTGAAGAACCAACTCTTTGTTATATTCATTCTTTGTATTGTTCTCCTAGTTTCCATTTTATTGATTTCAGCCCTAATTTGATTATTTCCTGGCATCTGCTCTTCCGGGATGTATTGGCGTCTTTGTTTTCTAAAGCTTTCAGTTGTGCTGTTAATTCTCTAGTGTAATTATTCTCCTGTTTCTTCATGTGGGCAGTTAGAACTATGAACTTTCCTCTTAGCACTGCTTTCAAAGTGTCCCATGGTTTGGTTATGTTGTGTCCACATTCTCACTGAATTCTAGGAAATCTTTAATTTTCCTTTTTTGTTTCTTCCTCAACCCAGGAATTGTGCAATTAGGTGTTACTTAATTTCCATGAGTTTGTAGGTTTTCTGTAATTTGTGTTGTTGTTGAATTCTAACTTTAAAGCATGGTGGTCTGACAAGATACAGTGGGTTATTTCAATTTTTTTGTACCTGTTGATGTTTGCTATATTACTGAGTATGTGACGCTGAGAAGAAGGTAAATTGTTTTGTATTTGGATAGAATGTTCTATAGATATCTGTTAAGTCCAATTTGGTCATAACTTTGTTTATTAGGATTAGTTCCTTTGTTTCTTTGTTATGTTTCTGTCTGGTGTTCCTGTCCAGTGGTGAGAGTGGTGTGTTGAAGTCTCCCACTATAAGTTCTAGTGTGATTTGATTTTAGTAATGTTTCTTTTACAACCGTGGATACCTTTGTATTTGGGGCACAAATGTTCAGAACTGAGACTTCATCCTGATGGATTTCTCCTGTGATGAGTAGTAAGTACCACCTTCATCTCTTTTTATTGATTTTAGTTTAAAATCCAGTTTGTTGGATATTAGGATTGCTACCCCCACTTGTTTCTTAGGTCCATTTGGTTGGAAGATCTTTCCCAACATTTACTTCTTAGGTACCGTCTGTTTTTGAAATTGAAGTGTGTTTCTTGTATGCAGCAGAAGGATGGATTCTGTCTTCTTATACCTTCTGCTAATCTGTGGCTTTTTATAGGGGAGTTAAGACCATTAATGTTGATGGATATTAATGACCATTGATTGTTCATTCTTGTTTGTTTTTGATTTGGTGATGGTGGTGAAATTATGTGTGGGATTCTATCCCTTTTTCCATTTGGCTGTTGGTAAAGTGGGATTACTATTGCCTATATTTTTCTGGTTGTAGTTAACTTTCTTGGGTTGCAGTTTTCCTTCCAGAACTTTCTGTAGGGCTGGATTGGTGGATATGTATTGTTTGAATCTGGTTTTGTCATGGAATATCTTGTTTTCTCCATCTATAATGATTGAAAGCTTTGCTGGGTATAATAGTCTGGGCTGGCATCCGTGGTCTCTTAGTGTAGGTAGAATATCTATCTAGGACCTTCTGGCTTTCAGAGTTTCCTTGGAAAAGTCAGGTGTAATTCTGATAGGTTTGCCTTTATAAGTTACTTGACCTTTTTCCTTTGCTGCTCTTAATATTTTCTCTTTGTTCTGTATGTTTGGTGTTTTGATTATTATGTGGTGAGGAGACTTTTTTGTGGTTCAGTCTATTTGTGTTCTGTAGGCTTCTTGTACTTTCATTGGCATGTCTTTCTTTAGGTTGGGAAAGTTTTCTTCTATGATTTTGGTGAATATGTTTTCTGTACCTTTGAGCAGTGTTTCTTCACCTTCTTCTACACCTATTATTCTTAGGTTTGGTCTTTTCACGGTGTCCCATATTTCCTGGATATTTTGTGTTAGGGATTTGTTGGACTTAAGATTTTCTTTGGTTGATGATTCTATTTCTGCTAGTGTGTCTTCAACTCCTGAGATTCTCTCTTCTATCTCTTGTATTCTGTTGGTTATGCTTATGTCTGTTGTTCCTGATCGTTTAGCCAGCTTTTCTATTTCCAGCATTCCCTCAAATTTTGCTTTCTTTATTGTCTCTATTTCAGTTTTTAGGTCTTGAACTGTTTCCTTGAGAGATTTGTTGATATCTTGTATTATTGGTTTGTTTTTACTTCCATTCCTTAAAGGGATTTTCTCATGTCCTCTTTGAGGACCTCTATCATTTTCATGAAGATGTTTTTAAGGTCATTCTCTTCTGGTTCATCTGTATTGTGATGTTCAGGTCTTACTGGTGTGTGGTTCTAGTCTCCAGTGGTGTCATATTGGGTTATCTGTTGTTAATGTGTTTTTACCTTGACCTCTTTTCATCCTTTCTTCTGGTGGATGTAGCAGGAGTCTCTTCCTCTCCTGGTGAGTATGGGACCAAGGTTCCTTTCTGATAAATGCAAATAGTTCCGATACTCTGATGTCTGTCCTCTTGTCGTGGATGGAGGCAGAATTGCCTCCGGGGCTGTGGCAGTGTCCAGGTGTGTTGGATCCCACTGAACCAGAACTGGAGACTAACTGAGCCAGTGGATGGAGGCGGTACTGCCGCTGGGACCTTGGCAGTGTCCAGGTGTGTCAGCTCCCACTGCCGATCTCCGATCAGTGGAGCAAACCCTTGGCGTCAGATGCCTCCGAGAAGGGTCGCTCCTTGGCAACTTTTTAAAAATTAGCTTTCTACCTTTTGCCTCTGGGCTTTTAACCTTTTTCTATTTCTGTATATCTTTTCTTTCCTTCTTACTCCCTGTTTGGCTGTGTGTCTGTGTAGCTGTGTGGCTGGCCCCTTCTTTTCTTGCTCCTTGGTCTCCTCCCAGATTTCTCCTCCTATTTATTTTTGCCTCCTGCCAACCCACCTATCCTTTCTTCTGCTTTGCTATTGGCTGTTCAGCTCTTTATTAGATCAATCATGTGTTTGAGACAGGCAAAGTAGCACAGCTTCACAGAGTTAAACAAATGCAATATAAAAGAATGCAACACATTTTTGCATCATTAAACAAATATTCCACAGCATAAACAAACGTAACACATCTTAAAGTAACATTCTACCTTTCTACATCATCAATACTGTACCTTCACCAAAACTCCTCTCAGATATCCTGCTGTTGTCCTGAGTCATGGAGATCTGGTAGCTATGGGTCCACAGAACTGGTCCTTTCTCACACTCCAGCTTGTCATAGATGGAATAGATTTTGGCGTGGGACAACTCAACGCCCTGGATGTGGGCTTGGGTGGTAGCTATGTTTGTAAGCCCAGGCCTCCACTGGGAGTCCCCCTAAAAGGGGTGGTACCAGCTTTCCTGTACTCCATCACTGGGACCAGCTCTCCTACTTTGACAGCAGCAAGGGGTACAGTCAGATCTCCAGGGCCAGTGAGGGAGATGGCCAGCTCAATCTAGCCCTCAGACATCAACATGGCCTCAGATGGCAGTCCAGACACAGGCATCCACATGGCCTTTCCTGGTAACACAGGCCACAGACAACAACACAGACCCTGGCTGCAGTAGGGCCTAGATATTAATATGGCCTCAGCTGGTAGGACAGGCCACCCATATCAATGTGGCCCAGAGACAGCATGGCCCTCTGACATCAACATGATCTCAGGCTGCAGCAAAGACCATGGGCATTTGTTTGGCCTTTGGTGGCAACGGGGCATCAACACAGCACAGGCCACTCATATCAGCCTATTCCTTATTGCTAGGGAGTCTCCAATTCTGCCTCTCTTCATAGTGCACAAACCATTCCATTTCTCTTTCTCTCACATCTCTCCACCATATAGTTGCTTATTATAGTGGCTCCTGGTGGCAGGGCAGGCCGGTGATCTCTGGCCAGCTTGTTCTTGGTTTTGATTTCCTTGTTTATGTGTTGTGAGAGTGTCCCACTTGACCTGGAATTGGCTGATTAGTCAAGCCTGCCTAGTTGGCCAGTGATCCGAAAAGATGCCTTTGTTTTGCCTCCTCAGTACTGGGATTAAAAGTGTGTGCTATTATACTCATTATTAAAAAAAAAAAAAACAAAATACAAGGGTTCTGGGGATCAACCCCAGGTTTTGTCTTGTACAGCAAGCACTAACCTGGCTGAGCTATCTCCCTGCCTGACCTTTACTTTTTCACACTAACACTTCTGTACACTTTGGTTTCTAGACTACAGCATTGAAATCATCTGTGGTCTGATTAAGCATTCACAGAATTTACTTGACTTCTTAGAACGTGAGCTCTTAAGCTGCCTGCCTATCGTGACATTTGCTCTTGAAACCCGATGGGACTTGAAGATTAAAGTCCTTGAGTGATGATGTCTCTTTGCTGCCTGACAGACAATCCCACTGGAACAGCAGGGATCAGACCTTTGAGACATTAAAATCATCTTCTAGTTACAATGAGACTTAATGAAGAAGCTGGAAAGAAAATCAGATTGCCAGTTTTCAGTCTTTATTGTTGTATGTGTTGGCCACATCCCCCCCCCCCACAATTAGCTTTTATAGAGGAACATTTTTCCTTTTGGGGGTGAGACTAGGTACATCATGAAGACAAAGAATCAGGAGTTTGGAGCAGTTTGTCTCTTTGCACCTACAGTCATGAAATGTGGTGGGGGGATATGTGTGGTTTCAATATGAGTTCTGTATTTTCTATAATCAGGATCCCCTGCCCAGGGAATATTCTAGCCATAATTAAGATGGGTCTTCCCACATCAGTTAAAGAAATCAAGGGAATCCTCCAAAGGCATGTCGCCCTTCTCCCAGGGGATTCTAGGTTCTGTTAAATTGACAGGTAACACTAACTGCAACACACATCCTTGGTTAATTGACTTTTCTGTGTAATTTTTAGATGGGGAGATGTTGGAAGACTTCCTGAAAATCACTTATTGAATGGCTGCAAAATCAACTTAAATCCTCCAATATATTGAGGAGCTTTGTTGGGATCAAGAAGAGACAGTCAGCCACTGAGAATTATTTGTGCTCAAACTTTAATGCGTCTGAGTTGTGTTTACCTTCACATGTATTGTCGAATGAAATATTCAGAACAACTTTGAATAATTTATTCAATTATAGGAACAAATAAGTCCTAAACTACTCCCTAGGATATCACCAAAATCATTTTTCTTGCCAGTTTCAACATATATTAAGACCTCTGTAAATTCAATATTGAATATGCGATTAGGCTAATTTGTACTACATAAAACAATGTAGTTATGAAGACTAATGTTGAGGAGGTACATGCAATTGTTTAAACTCTCATAGTAAAATGCATAATTTTGGGATGTTTGATGTTTTATATTGGTTGTCTTAGCAACCTGATTCCTACACAGGCTGGTTTGATTGAATACTTATCTAACTCGTTGTTCCTGGGAGTGACTTCAATATAATCAGATGCAGTGCTACAGCAACAGTTGACACTAAGGAATTTGTCAGCTGTCACTGCACAGTAATGGCTTTTCCATGTCTGTGTTTTGACTTGGGCTACTTGAAGATGGAGGGTTAATTTAAATGAACAGCTGCACCTTCCAGGGATAATCTACAGTTGAAAACTAAAAATAATTTAAAATGTTGCCGTTAGTTCACAATACCAGAGCAGGAGCCATATCCTGATATTTCCTTGAGGCCTCTTGTGAAGTATAATTTCTCTAGCTGTTTTTCTATCTATATAAATTCCAGTTTTTCTTATGTAAAACAATTTTAGATCACATTGAGAGTTTAGCTTCCAAATCTAATATGAATATCTCAGGTTTTCCAGCATTATTTTAGATTCAGTTAGTATGGGAACCTTAGAATTATCTAGCAAGGATTAAGATAAAAATAGTTTTCTACTTTTGTCCAAGTACTGAGTTTGTAGAACCACAGAATGCATGCAGCACTGGGGGCTATATCTTAAGTGTTATGTGTGCTTACAACAATCTGAACTGGTGCCTGGTAGGCATCTGATTCCCTGGAACTGGGGTTACCAGCAATTGACATGGGTACTGGAAACTGAACTCTGTCCTGGGCAAGAGTAGTTCTTGGTTTTAACTATGGAGCCAGTTGTCCAGGCTAAGATGAACAGTCTTTATCAGTGATTCCAGGTTTATCTATATTATGGTGTTGATCTGAGCCTGTGTGCACTTGGGCAGGTAGCCTTGTAAGATTCAGCTTTCTCATTTATAAAATGGGGATAATTACAATAATAAAAATACTAGTTATCTCTATAGTGGCAGAAAGGGAGAAAAGACATGTTATAAAATTAAATTGAGAGCCCACTGCTTCATAGGTGTTTGAGTATCTATCTGCCTGTTTGTCTGTCCACTTATCTGTCCACTGTTGTTCTGTGTTTTCATTTTTTACACCTTGCACAATAAATATTTGTTATATTTTCAATCCTAATTTTTTTCTTTTAAAAATACACTGTAAAGTAGGTTGGATAAGTGGCTCAGTGAGTGGGCTGCATGCTGTTCAAGCATGAGCATGTGAGTTTACACGTCCTCCATGTAAAAAGCTGAGCATGGTGGGACCCATCTGTAACGCCCACTGAAGTCGATTGAATGGAGACAGGTGGATCCTGTCACTTTTCTGACCAGCTACTTTAGTTTTAACATTCAGGTCCTGGTTCAGTGAGAGACTCTGCCTCAAAACATAGAGCTGAGGAGTAATTGAAGGCATTCTGATGTCAACCTGTGGCTCTCTCCCTTGTCTGCACATGCAAGTTTACCTGCACACCTGTATATATGTGTAGACCACACCTGTGTGTGTGCTCACTTGCTCACGCATGCGTATGCACACACACACACAGAGTGAAAAAAAATGTGGCCTTTTATAATTTTGATTCTTGATAATGTAGCTCCTTTGAATCTGTTCTTTGAGTCCCAGAGGTTTTGCAGGCTAGCAGTTATTACTAATATTGCAAAAGTCTCTGTGATATGAGTTACTCAGGATATTAGGAAAATAGCTTGAAGTTGGAAAAGTGTTTGACCCACAAATTCGGCAGTCTTTGGGATATTACTTCATTTCTTTACATTTGTATTTTCTGACCTGTAAAATGAAAGTGATACTGCTTTCTCTGTCAGCATTAACCTGCAGGAGTTCTTAATGTTGCACATTTAACACAAAGTTGGCCCAGACAAGTGTTCATATAATGGTGGCTTTTGTTGGGGACAGGAAGACTGCAAAGCTCAATTTCTCCTTTAAATGGCAAGGACACCAAAGGACACAGAAATTACATGACATTTCTGAGATCTTCCTAGTGGAATTTCCAAGAGAGATACTTTTAAAATTTAAGTCATTGAGGATTTATTTTCACTTTCTCACATCTGTAAGTTAGTCTAAATTTATTTGCTTAATATTTACATATATATATATATATATATAATATATATATATGACATAGATTTGCTATGTAGCAGTCCAGTCTACCTTCCAATTCATCATTCTTCTTTCTCAGCTTCCTGAGTGTTGGCATTATAGGTGTGCCTCAGTGTACCTAGCTTAATCTCTTTCTTCTTTGAATAAATTAATTTAAAACCTGGATCTATGCATTTATATACATATATATCCAGCATCATTCATTAAAATAACATAAATATTTCAGTCATTCAAGACTTATTTATTTTATTGTAACTAGATATTATTATAGGCAAGTTGAGTCCTGAAACACTAAAGCTTGAGAGTAGAGAATTCTTTACTTTTCTATTCTTTTTGAGATTATAATATAATTATATCATTTCCCTCTTCTCTTTCCTCCCTCACATATGCCTCTATTTTCTCTTTTTTACATTAACTACTGTTATACACATATGTATTTGCATAATATTCCTGAGTACAGCACGATCAGTCTGTGTAAGGTTACTGGCATGTATATTTTCAAGGCTGACCACTTGGTATTGGATAACCAATTACTGTGCTCTTCACTGGGGAAAACTATTTCTCCTGATCTCAGCATCCTTTAATTACCTGTACCCTCATTAAGGAAACCTCTCTGCCTTTGTTAGGGTTTCTATTGCTGTGAAGAGACACCATGACCATGCCATCTCTATTTTGTGTTTATTTTTTCTTTCATTTTTACATCCCAACCTCACACCACACTCTGTTTGTAATACATGGACACCATTCTTGGAAACTACAACCAATAAAAATACAGAGTTTGGAACCTAGTCCTAGTGTATACATTTACAAAACATTCCCACACCCAAGGCTCAGGAGACACAATGGAACGGGGGTGGATAATAACAGAGGAGCAGGAAGTCTGCTGTGAGATTGGGTTTCTCAGTCATGTCAGAAGCTACACCCACAAAGTCTCACTGGCATGACTACCTAAACATGAGCTGAACCAGGATAGCACCAATAGACATGCTAACATGGGGGCGGGGGAAGCATACAAAGGTCTCAACCTTACACAGAGAATCTTTAAGAGACCACCATCTTTCAGGACACTAAAGATTCAGCATCCTAATGATCAGAAGGAGAAAGAAAACTGGTGTTAAGGAAGGCAAGTAACTGACTCTCTTTATGTTGGTATCAGGCTGTGGGGCACAGTAGGTGGTGGGGGTTATATACACGATTTGAAATAACAGTGAGCGTGGAGTCAGAGAATAATGCACTACTGCTTCCAAAGACTCTGAAACCATCTCTAATCAGGCTTTCCCGAATCATGTGCCTTATGACAGGTGTCTTCCTTGCAGGCCATTCCTCAGCCAGCCATCCCCTGTCATGTTTCTGCCCACTTCTCTGATGGCTCTATAGCATTGCTGCTGTTACTCTGGGGCTGATGCATTGGACATGAATTTCACAGCAGCGAGGCAATCCATTTCCAGTGACAGGCCATAATGAACCGAGAGGGTTACTTTATCAAATGCACTTCTGGCAGGAGTACTCAGAGTCCAAATATACATTAGTCAAATAGCCAAAAATGCCCTTTTGTGTGCTGCTAAGGAATGTCAATAACAGGACCACATTCAGAAAAGATGGTGCAGGGCATGTTGGAAAGGAACCTTCCCCCATAGAGGTTAAGCCTGCAGGGCTTATGAGCAATGTGTGAGTAATTGTGCTGTCACCATCAATATTGTAGGAGGGTAATTAGGGGACAGCCCACATGGTAATAGCACTCTCTCCCCTCAGAAGAAATAGAAAAGCATCCGAATGACTCAGAAATGAGCAGGGAAATTTTTTCATTCATTGAAAAATTAAGTTTTCCCTAAGCTTTTCAGTTTCACCCTTCCTTCCTGTTATGTTTCCTCCTCTCTGTGGGCTTTCCTTAAACTGTTGAAGTGCCTTATTACTGGTCTTCCCCATGGCATAGTACTATCACCTCAGAAATACCTAGGAAAGAACACGTGTTAGGTAGTTTGCTATTGGCTATGACAAAACACCTGGGGAGATTAACCTAAAGGAGTTATCAATGCAAACACAATTCTCATTTCAAAGGGAAAAGTTTATTATTGAGCCAATTATCAGTGGCATGGCCTAGAAACGTGGATTCAGATTACAGCCAATAATGTGTTCCAATGTGTAAGCGAATACTTTTTGTAACATGACAAAGCCATAAATCAGGGTATTACCAAATGAGGAATATAGACAGGTAGGTTATAGAAAAAAAGGGGAAAGAGTTATCAGTTGTTATCTGGTGACAATATTGACTTTTAGATTTGTTAAAGTTAGAGCTATCCTAAGAAGAATAGATTCTGAATGCTTTACTTAACAGTCAAAAGGATGTCTAATCATATATAGGACAATGAATAGCTAACAAGCAAGACTAAGAACAGCTTTGGCTCTGCATCTAACTTTCCACAGTCAGGAAGTTCTAATTAGTCAGATATCCTTTAATCACTGCTGTGATAAAAGTCACAGCTGACTTTCTTTTTTCTCTATGCAGATATTGGCTTACAGGAATACATTTATTTTGACTCATGATTCAGGGATTTCAATCCACAGCAGTCTTGATCTGTTGCTTTGGGTTTGAGAAAGGACAGACCATCATGATAGCAGGGGTGTGATAGCAAAGAAAGACTATTGACCACATGACAGCATGTTTACTTCATGAAGCAGAGTAAGAAAAATGAGGCCAGGGATAAAATATACCCTTCAAAATCATGTCCCCAGTGACCCCATTTTCTGTTGTGGTTTCAATGAGGAATGTCCTCCACAACTTCATGAGTGTGAACTTTGGTCCACATGGTTTGCATGGTGATGAATTTTGGGGAGGTTATGGAACTTTGCAGAGGTGGAGCCTCCTGGAGGGAGGAAATCTCTGGGGAAGGTTTTGTGCGGTTACTGCTACACCCCAATTTGTGTTTCCTCTTTCTGCTCCTTGTATGTGGATGAAATGTGATCAGCCAGTTTTCTCCTCTTTTGTTCCTGCTTTTCCTTGGCTATGCCTTCCCTGCAATGATGGCTTTCATCCTTCTGGAACCATAAGCCAAACCAAACCCTTTCTTCCTTAAGTTGCGGGCAGTGTCTTTCCATAACAACAATTAATTCATACATCTAATTAACTTATTACATTAATTCATTATACCTGCTAAGGGTATAATACACCTTCTAACAGCTCATGCAATGATTCATTGATGAGATAAAGTCATGTTTTAATCATCTCCAAACAATGCTACCAGCCGGGGACCAAGTCTTCCACACACATTTGAGGATTTTTTAAATCCTGAACACAACAGAAAGTAAGTCTGGATAGGAAAAAGGTTAATGAGATTATAATCTCATTATATATGAAATATATATTGTAGGGTGTTGGTGGTACACGCCTTTAATCCCAGCACTCAGGAGGCAGGGGCAGGCAGATAGATCTCTGTGAGTTTGAGGCCAGCCTGGTCTCCAGAGCAAGTACCAGGATAGGCTCCAAAGCTACACAGAGAAACCCTGTCTCAAAAAACCAAAAAAAGAAAAAAAAAGAAATATATACTGTAGTGATATATTGTTTATGGTTTAATAAAATTTTCCTGGAGATTAGAATGCAAGGCTAGCCATAACCACAGAAGCTAGGCAGTGGTGGCACACAGCTTTAATCCCAGGCAGAACTCAGAAGACAGAGGCATATGGATCTTTGTGAGTTCAAGACTACCCAGGGCTACATGAGAGTGAATCTGTCTAAAAGAGAAGAAGAGTTCATGCCTTTAATACCAGCACCAGGGAGGTATATAAGACATGACCTCAGTGTCTCATGCTGTATTTTGGCAATGAGTCTCCAGCCACATTGAGGGCAGGATTGCTCCAGCCTTTGTAGAGGGAAGAGCCCTTTGGTAGCTTGTCTGTTTTTCTTTTCTGATCTTCAGCTTGAACCCCAACATGTGGGTTTTTGTTATTTGTGCTAATATATATATATATGTATATACATATATATACATATATGTATATATATATATATATATATTCTTTACTAATATGGATAAAACAAGTTATCAATAAATACAAAGATACCAAGGATAATATTATTCTATGAGACTCAACAATGACAGTTATAATATGAAAATGAAGGAAAATGATGTAAATTGACAGTTATGGGATCTATCCTGAGATTTTCCAAGAATCTTTCAAGTTTTAAGTCTCAGCGAAGCATGACAGTTCCCAAATAAAATATTAGGGGAAACTATTGGACTACATAAACATTTCCTTATCAATGAGTCCATACTGCAATCAACTCTAGGAAACTTGGAAGTTGATTATCTGATGGATGGTGTTAGCTTAAGCATTATGATAGTTACAGACATTAAGGGAGGGGAACTGAAAATACTTGTGATGTTTTTTTTCTTTTTCTTTTTTGTCAACTTGGCACAAAAAGAGTTACTTTGAAAAAGGGAACCTTAATTGAAGATTTGCCTTCACCATGTGTTTTGGGCATTTTGGGATTAAAGATTTATGTGGAAATGCCCAGCCTACTGTGTGTGGTACCATCCTTGGGCAGGCAGTCCTGGGATCTATAAGAAAGCTAGCTGAAAATGTCATGGGAATCAAGCTGGTAAACATCTTTCCTCCACAGCTCCTGTCTCTGTTCCTTTGGAATTCCTGCCTTGTCTTCACTTAGTGGTCAACAGGACACAATTACAAAATAAATTCTTTCCCCAGGCTTTGGTCATGGTATTTATCATGCAATTGAAATAAAAATAGAATAGGCCTAATTGGAGAATCCCGTGGAGAAGAAGAAAGGAGTGTAGGAGTCAGAGGGTTCAAGGACACCAAGGGAAGACTCACACATCAACTAACCTGGACTCATAGGGGCTCACAGAGACTGAACTGACAACCAGGGAGTCTGCATGGGACTGACCTAGGCACTGTGCATATATGTGACAGTTGTGTAGCATGATTTTCTCGTGGGAGTCCTAACAGTGGGAACGGGGGCTGTCTCTGACTCTTTTACTGGCTTCTGGGACCCTACTTCTCATACTGGGTCTTCTTGCCCAGCTTTAATATATGGGGAAGTTCTTAGTCTTACTGCAGCTTGGTATGCCATGTTTTGCTGATACTCATGGGAGACCTGCCATTTCCTGAATAGAGATAGAAACAACGACAATGTCAGAGAGTGAGAGATCTCAGGACACTCAGTCTTAATTGTGATGTCTTCATCAAATTCTCCCTTTAGGACTCAGAGAACTATGCAGTAGAGGAGGCAGAAAGATTGTGAGGGCCAGAGGGGAAGGATGATATCGGGGAAACACTGTCTTCCATGCATAAAGGGAAGGACTCACATGTAAACTCACAGAGTGTGTGGTAGCATACACAGAAACTACACAGATCCAAACCAAATGGGGTCCCTGCCTTGAGAGGGATAGCCAGGATAGCCAGGACTGTTACACAGAGAAACCTGTCTTGAAACACCAAGAAAAAAAATGTGGCATATTTGTTGGTCAACATTACATTCCACACAAAAATGTGTTTGTATGTAACTGGATAATTTCAGACTTATTTATGTCATTGCAAGTGGAAACAATAGAAATGTTTGTCAAGAGATAATTATTTCAATTATATAATAGATACACAGTGAAATCTATGTGTATTTCCTTCTATAATATTTATGTGGCAAAATACAAGAGTAATACACACAAGGTAACTATATTTCTGTATGGGGAATCACTTGCATACATTGGGTGAATAAAGGGCATAACTTATAACTGAATTACTTAATCTGAGAACACCTTACATGGTTTAAAGTTGCTTGAAACTTCAGGCATAAGAAGATGAAAAGATTGACATAGTCTGCAGGACTTCCATGTGGAGATTGTAGATGTGGCTGACTGGGCAGGAATTTGGGGAATTTTCCATCCTCTTCCATTTCAGGATTGAAATATAAATGCTCGGGCAATACCCTCTGGTTCCTGAAGTAAGTCTAAACTTCTGGTAGGAGCAGAGAACTCTGGAGAGAGAGAAGCTGCTTTGTGACAGCTGATAAGGCACATAGTCAGGGAAGGGAGCTGAGAATGCGTCCTCGCCTCTGAAAATCTTGACAAAGGTGTCAAAAGATTGGACTCAGCATCTTTCTATTTCTTGCAACAGATAATGAGATCTGTACATCTGGTAAAGGTCAGACTCTCCTGGGCTGGTTGATCCATCCAGGTGAGACTGGGAGGGAAACACATGGACTCTCTGGAAACAAATCACTCAGGCAGATGATTCACTCTGTGCCCGTGTGACCTCTCCTGCTCTTTGTAAAAGACACCTGGAGTCTACAACTGACTTTCAGGCTGTTTTCCTTACTCTTGTGGCTCAGTAATAACAATGCTACTATTCTAGGGCCTGACTGCTGTAGATACTCACCATCATTCTATTTCTTTTCCTATTGTTTTTCTCAATATCTGGAAAGAAGCAACCTATTATTTTAAGTGCAGTCACCATTAAAGCCCAAAGAATAATGGCTGGAGTGTTTATTGTTGCTTTGAGTAACTTACATTTTCAGAGTGTATTCCCATGGAGAAATACTTAAATTCATTTGACTATTTCATATGTCTCATATTTGCATGATTTAAAGGAATTCAGAACTATTACCATATTTCTACAGTAACAATGATTTTAAAATCTCATTATTGTAATGGGTTGTTTAATTCATTATACAGCAGTTGGGTTGTAAGTCACATTCATCCATTTCCCTCTATGCCCTTCCCTTAGTGTGTTTTTCCTCTTGCTTTCTATCCCATTACTCTAATAATATTAAATACAAGAATCTGAATATTAAAAGCCTCTTCTGTACACCCCTCCCCCGTCAACATTTCAAAGCCTCAAAACAAAGCCATGGTTCTGCATTTACCACCTCCCAATCTACTTTCTTATGTTTCCTAAGAAGCACAGTTATTCAGGTAATGATATCTCCCTACATTTTTGCAAGACTAGATGTTTCTGTCATTTTTCTGACCAACAGATGAAGTGCAGACACTGGACAGTAATTTCTGGGAAGCTTCTTAGAAATCAGTCTGGGTGCCACTTGCCATTTGAATTTTGTCTCTTCTGCTACTAGTTCCAGGATTGAAATATAAATGCTCGGGCAATACCCTCTGGTTCCCGAAGTAAGTCTAAACTTCTGGTAGGAGCAGAGAACTCTGGAGAGAGAGAAGCTGCTTTGTGACAGCTGATAAGGCACGGGGCACATAGCAAAACTGGTGGACCAGAAAGACAGAAGAGAGCTTGACAACCAACGTGAGGTTAGGACTTCAGCCCAGAACTGCCAAGAACTGCATTTTCTTCACTTAAGATAAAACCAACTTGCATTAGATATTTTTTTTAAAAAAATAAACATTTTATGTTCTCTATTATATGAGTCAAATATAAGCATGATGAACACTCTTCCTTGTTTTTTTGCACTAGCCTTGCCTTTCCCACCATTGCTGTTCATGTCACAGGAAACTGAGAATCTACCTTCTGCAGGCAAGCTGGTAGAATACTTAGCAGCTCAGGTTTTGGGTAGCATTTGCTTTATTCTCTATTTTCTGCTCATGTCTAATGTAAACTCTCAGGGCCTTATTCACTTGTTGATAAATGCTAGCCTCATAAGTTTCAAGCATCAGTGAAAGAACACCCATAAGAAAGTCTTATGCATGATGTCCAGCAGTAAGTACTGGTAAAGGATTGCTTCCTTGTATTATTATCTTGTTACTTTCACCTAACAAAGAGCTCTCAGGGGAAATGCCTTTGGACATGATGTGCACTTGCCTGGTCATTTTTATATTTATGTGGAAATTTAATGTTTGGCATATTTATATTTACACTTAAACTCAAGGTGTTCCCATTTATATCCTTGTTAAATCATTGGCTTGTAGTGTCCCCAGTGTAGGCATTACTGCTATGACGCTTTCCTCCGGCATAATCATTTATGCCATCTCCCAGACAGTGGAGCTTATGTTCATCTCCTCCAATCTTCTTTAAGACCCACCCCACCTGCAGACTTAGCTTGACCTTTGCTCCAGTTTTTCTTTATGCAAATCCTTGAAGTTATGGAGTAATTTTCGGCAGTCCTATTCGAAGGTGAAACTCATTTAACCACATGCTTATGCCAAATCTCACATTTTGTCTTTTCTGTTTAGAGTCCCTTCAAAAAAAAAAAAAAGCCTTAGGACATTTTATCGTAATAGCTTATGTGATCTGGCTAAAGTCTGCAACACAAATCGGTGGTTTTATTTATGACAGAACTTTTTTCCTTTTTGTTGTGAATCTAGCTATTATCAACTACTATAGTCATTGGTGCTTCCCTGTCACAGTGCCCCAGCAACTGGAGTAGATGTCATCAATGATGCAAGTGCTCTGCCCTGATGCTTTTCTCATGGTCATTCATAAATTCTCATGTGCTTCACTGTTCGAAATTGAAGTCATCTTCTATTTAAAACTTCAATTCACTTTTCTCCTCTGCTGCCTTCTATAACATTCTCTACTCTTCCAGACAAATGCCATCAATTAACTCCATGAGACTGGAGACACTCAGCTAAAAGGCATATTTTAGCTTTCTATCTTCTCTAGGCAAAAACAACAACAACAAAAATCCTATCAGTCTTATTTTACAGATTACTGTGCTTTATCTCTGAAATGGCTGGTGCTTTTCTGTTTGTTTTGTTTGTTTGTTTGCTTTGAGATAGAGTTCCTCACAGTAATCCACTAACAATAGTAACTTTCCCATTCATGACTGACAAACTAAGCAGGACTAGGATGGGTTCTCTCTGGTCTCTGCTATGTTGAACATTATTTTATTAATATACTAAGGAGAGTGGTCAGAAGGACTTCAGGAAAGCAAGGTGCAGTGATCATGACAGGCAAAAATCTGTTAACAAAGTTAGAGGAGAAAGAGAAAGAGACTAAAGTCCAGGTGACTCAAAGTTTAAGACCTGTTGGAAGTAGGTGTTGTGACTTGAGAAACTGCCTTGCTTTCTGTTATGGAGTCCAAGTTAATGGCTTTCTATTATGGGTTGTCAGAAACCAAGGAACAGTAGATAATGGCATCACCTGGAGAAGAGGACTAGAAAGATAGAAACATAGGTTGTCTTTCATTAGTCTTACGATATTTTTCCAATTATTTAAAAGCAGGATGGGTAGTGTGGCATTATTAGAAAGAGAGGCAGATGGTGGCACTAATTTTGGATTATTGCCCAAATAGTTTCTTTTGGCTCTCCATCTTGTTTCTGGATCACATTATCATTGTGAGTGACTAGCTGTTGGGAGCCAAATCTCAGGGCTTGGCATGAGATTCTAGGCCATGCTTGGCAGGTCACATAGTTAACCTTTACATAGCAGCTCCTTAGAACCTTAGCTCAAGAAAAGAAACAACTTGACCCAGTCCTCCACCCACAGGCTCAGTCACCTAGGCAACCCCTTCCTGGACCTCTTACACATGAACTTTTTACCTCGCCAAACATCCTCTTTGTGGCTTCCAAACATCCTGCCTATACCAACACCTGGTGCACAAACAACCCATTCTGCCCCTCCCCATATCCTGACTATATAAGCTAGCCTGAGAAAAGTAAAGTTTTCCACTTGATCAGAATCCTGTCTTGTGGTCGTTCTTTCTGTGTCTCTTGTCCCCTGACTCTCTTGCCCCAGATTGATGTCCTGCAGGTCAGGACAACTAGCCAGCAGCTTCTTTAGGGTTTGACAAGGTGGAATGGGGTGTTACTATAAGTCTTTCCGCCACTGCCCGAGTTCCACTGGCTGCCACATGGTTGCCCAAAATAACACAGGGTCTTATATTAGTTTACAATGCTGCTGGCCAATTGACTAGTATTTCTTATATGCTAGCTCAGTCTTAATTATCATAAATCTATATATTTTATGAGACTTATCTTATGGAGGATGCCTTCCACTGGTGTCCTCTTCCCGGGATCACATGGCGGATCCATAGAGAAGAGAGCAGGAGGAAGAGGAAGAGCAAGAGAGTGATTTCCTGCTTATATTCTGAGTCTGCCTGTTATATCACTTCCTGCCTGGATCTCAAGACTTATCTTTACTACATTTCCCAGAATCTTCCTTGACTCCTAGTCCCATGTATCTTGCTTTCCTATTGGCCAACAGTACTTTATTAACTAATAAGACAAAAATATACACAGGAGGACATTCCCCATCAATGGGGCTCACCAGAGAGCTTGAAGTCGAAGCTCTTGTTGCTATGGAATTGTGAAAATATGCATAATGTATAGAAATAAGCATACAGAAAGTAGCATTTAAGCCAGGCTAATCATTGGTATTTCTGTGAACTTCAAGTTCTGAATGTCTCTGCAGAGCAATACTCTGTGTTAAATTGGGGGATTGTCATTGACCTAGTGTGATTTTTTACTGAAGGCATGACTGGACACCTTGTCGTGGGTATTGAGGGAATTTTAACTCCTCTGGGCTAATGCTTTGTTCTGGAGCCCTGCTGTCACCTCCTAGTGCTTATGTATTATGAGGTGGAGTTGTATGCTTTTCTATTATATTTTATAAAGAACTCAAAACAAATTATACATCCTTGCTGAGGATTTTTCACATCTTGCACTGAGATTCTTGCAATTTTCTCCTAATTGCTGTATTTCTAGCTGCAGTCCCACACCCCTGCAATGTGCTCTCTGAAAAATGCATTTCATTAATAATATTCCACAGAATCACACACTGCTAATAAATCCTCTTAGGCTTTATTTGTCTGAAGACATTTTTATAATTCCATTTCCATTATTTTTTTTTCTTTTAGAAATATTTTGTTGCTCTGTTTGGACGTCAACGCTCAGGACTGAATTGTTGTTCCTTTAATGAACTGTGTCAACTTTTCTTCTTGTGTCCACTCTTACAATTTTCTCATTGGGAGACCTGCCACTTTACTAAGCAAGCATAATTCCTACTTGCACTCTACATATTTATCATTACGGGTATAAGTAAGTGTATTCTCACCCCACATCAAAGAAACTTCCTTTTGCAACAGACACGACCATTACAGAAAACCACAACTGGTGAAAGTGCAGAGAATAAGTGGTCTTGGGGTATCCAGCCTACAGACAATTTCTGCACCTCAGACTCAGGGAATATCTCAGAAAAGGGGTGTGGTGGCTTGGAAGAAAATGGCCCTCAGATGGAGTGTCACTGTTAGGAGCAAGTGTGTCACTGTGGGTGTGGGCTTTGAAGTCTCTTTCTCAAGTTTCATTCAGTGTGACAGTCAGTTGACTTCCTGCTGCCTTCTGGTCAAGATGTAGCCAGCTGCACATGGACACACTTCCCATAAGTTCATAATAAAATCAACCTCAGAAACTGTAAATCATTGCATCAATTAAATGCTTTTTTTTGTAAGAGTTGCCATGGTCATGGTGTCTCTTCACAGCAACAAAAAACCCTAAGACAAAGGGGGCAAAAGAAGAGCAGAGGGTTAGGACATTTGAAAATTTGATTTTAGAAATAACAGGAAAGCTTCACACATAATATCTCAACAATATGACTGACTACACAAGACCAATAGACATGCTAACACCAAAGGGTTGAGATTTCACAAGGCCACACCCATAGACAAAGAACTACAGGCAACTAAGAAATGCTAAAAATGGGATAAATAGTTTCCCTTAGTGATGAGTCCCTCTAGTTGGTTATCTAATATCAAATGGTCAGCCCTGAAGTCATATATGTACAAGTAACACTAAACAGATTGAGAAAGTTCTGTTTATATATCTAGTTGTGGGTGTGTATGTGAGAGAGACAACAATTAAAAAAAAAGCAATAGGACATGATTTTATTTTGTAGAATTAAAATATAATTTATATCATTTCCTCCTTTTCTATCCTCTCCCCTCTCAAAGCCTCCAATATACCCCTCCTTGCTCTCTTTCAAATTCATAGGCTAGAGAGAGAGGCATTGATAGAAGGAATTAGAATTCTTTGCTGGGTGGTGAAAGTACATGTCTCTACAGACAGATCTCTCTGAGTTCAAGGCCAGCCTGGTCTACAGAGTAAGTTCTGTGACAGACTCCAAAGTTACAGAGAAACCTTGTCTCAAAAAAGCAAAAACAAAAAGAAAAGAAATAAAAGAAAAAAATTGTCTTTGTCTAACTAGTTTCACAACTGTTTCCAAATGGACTTCTCTTTGTATTGATAAATTTTGAGACTTGGAAGTGTTCTTCAAACTCAGGTTTACTGTTTTAGTCATTGAACATTGCTTAAGGATTGAGATAAGAAAAATGATGGCTGAACAATGGAGCAGAAATACAGCTCTCAGTCAGCAAAGAGGAAAAATAGAGTTGATGTCACAGTCTTTTTTTAAAAAAATTTACAAAGTTATAATTTCACATGTCAATCCCTTCTCCCTCTCCTCCCTCCCCCATCTCTCCCCAGCCCCCTCCCCCCTCCACTTCCAAATTCCACAACATCATCCTGGGCCTTCCCCAGGCCCTCCCCCATGTGTCCAGGCCGAGAGAGCATCCTCTCATGTGGGATGGGCTCCCAAAGTCCCCTCTTACACCAGGGAAAAACACTGATCCACCACCAGAGGCCCCATAGGGTGTCAAGGCTTCCCTGTTGACATCCATTTTCAGGGGTCTGGATCAGTCCTGTGATGGCCTCCCAGACAGCAGTCTGGGGGCCGTGAGCTCCCCCTTGCTCAGGCCAGCTGTTTCTGTGGGATTCCCCAGCCTGGTCCCGACCCCTTGATCTTCATTACTCCCTCTCTGCAACTGGGTTCCAGAGTTCAGTTCAGTGTATATCTGTGGGTGTCTGCCTCTGCTTCCATCAGCCACTGGATGAGGGCTCTAGGATGGCATAAAAAGTAGTCATCAGTCTCATTATAGGGGAAGGGCATTTAAGGTAGCCTCTCTGCCATTGCCTAGATGGTCAGTTGGTGTCATCCTTGTAGATCTCCAGAAATCTCCCTAGTAACTCAGGCTGTTGGGAGCAACAAGCTGAGGAATAATAGGAAAAGGAACAATGGATGTCACATAGGATTCTGGAGTTACGTATCTTAGAGCTGTGCAGCCCTGCACGTTTGTTACTGGCTGTATTCCTTTTGTAAATCATTTCAATTCTGTAAGCCTTAGGCCTATAGTTTTCTGATTTGAAAAACTGAAATGAGATTATTATGCTTATTTAACTATTAAGCAATACATCCGAAGTGCCTAGTTTATTCTACAGTACATATTAAACAATCTAATACTAATACTACTAAGAATAGTAATAATAAAATGGTAGCCAACAATTACTATAATGAACATGGGACTTTCTTAAAATTTAGTCTTCTAAGCAATAGAACAGACTGTCCACAGGGAGCAAGGAGCAACAAGTGCTATAAAAGTGTGAAATTTATTAGATATCTATCAGAGATAGGGTATCAGAACATGTTGGTGGAATTTTAAAACCGAGGAAGAATCTGCATATATTTACTTGTTACAGATAATTAGTGTCTAGGGAGGAAGATCATAGTAACGAAGACATAGAACCTCCAGATTCTGACCAAGAGGCACCTGGAATGAGACAATTCCTCAAAAGTTGGCTGAGGTCAGAAATCACCTGAGTGAAGGAAACTAGCCTCAGAATGCATGATGAAAGAACAAGAGTCCCCTCTAACAACAGGTAAAGTGTAATGCTGAAGACATTGTGCAGTTTCCACCCTTGAGGTGACTAGACTAGTATAGTAATGTTTTATTTTCAAAAAGCTTATCAAATAGGCTTGTTCACAAACAGGCATTTGTACAAACAATCAAGGGCTCACAGCACAGAACAAGACCCCACACCCTCACTGAAGCAGAATATGGAGTATAAGTCATTTTGCAGCCAACTTCAGTGCACTGCTGTGGGGCTGGATTTTTCGGATGAAACCACAACCGTAATCAGGCTGGGAATGCCAGCTTCATGCTTCGAAACACAATTTAACTGCATACCATTTTGAAATTTGTAGGTTATCTGTTCTTTGATTTGGAAGTTGGTCCAAAACCAATTCTATTCTGATCTGACCATATATTAGAGGCATGAGAGCACCCATCTGGGACAATTTTTATGACTCTCATCCTGTAACATGGAATAGAATGCCTGATAACAGAAGATACCATATAGATATGTGGTCATTTTGCTGTAAAAGGCCATCTGCCTACGACTGTACAACACGGTTGCAGAAGCATAAAATGAAGACCCAAATCCCTTTATACTTCTGAAGACCAGATGCCTTATGACATGACTGATGGGTTGGGTGAAACACTTCCCAGTGCCTGGCCAGTAGGTTGATATTAGGCAGTAGGCAATAGACCCAGCTGTCAGGAATCTGAAACACTATTGCAATGGAACATTTCACTACCAAAATCCAGCATGAAGTTGAATTTTTAAAAATTTAGTGATGTTTTTAAATGAAGGAACTTAGGAAAGCATGATTCTGTGAGATATGCAAAATATAGCTGTTTGGTATCTTACTCTAGCAAAGGCTAGCTCTTTAAAAATGCTCTATATTTGGAAGAAACTTGGTGTTTCTTTTCTTAGAAAACAGTGAACTTTGTTTAAACAATGCAATGAATTAGAAGCTATTTTACAAGAGGGAACTATTTTGCTCCTGTTTTTGTGTATGGTGTGTTCTATAACTATGGGTAATGCATTTAACTTGCATAGGGGAACTGGAAAATATACGGAAGTGTTTCCTCCCAGGGCAGAATTCTGTAATGCCCAATGGAGCCCTGAGTGCATTGGAGTTAATATCAATAATTATATTCTTTTAAGATGAGTTTCTCACCTTTGTGAAATTATTTTGATATGCTGTTCAATTAGAAAAGATTTGAGAAATGAACCTCTCTGATTCTTGACTTTGGCTGGGAGTCCTGGCTGGCCATCAGGACAATCTGTTTTTGCTGGCTACTGCTCCTGGCTTAGTTAATGGCAGCCATTCAGATACTCACTGAAACATCTATTTTTGCGGAGTGGTGGTTTTCTGCTTCCAGTGATGGTCTTGGCATTCTTTGCAGCCTAAGCAAAAAAGACCCCTTTCCCGCCCATCACTCTTGCTGCAGTTTAGGACCCATAGCTCACATTCTCTGTGCTTCCACAGGCTCATTAGTCAGTTTGTAGCCATCTGTCTTGGTACCATTAACCCACTCATTGGACACCATGCCATTGTTGTTTTTTGTATCTGTTCTGGTAAATTATGTGTCATGGCTGCCGTGCTGTCTGGGGGTACACATTGTTCTGACGACAGCTCCCTCAGAAGGGGTATGGGTGGAAAAGGCTCCTGTGAGAATGGAAAGCTGAAACAGAGGGTGGTCCTGGGACAGCAGGGATCAGATCGGAGCCACCGAGCTGTCATTGATCATGCTATCATGAAAAGAAGAAGCAAAGGAATAGTGTCACTCTTCCCTGGTCAGCAGATAGGATGAGAATCCAGGGACACATAAGAGAAAAGCAAATGGAGGGTGAAGCAATTTTCGGGTCTTGGAAGACAAACAATAGCACAAAGAGAGTGGCAACAGGAGAAAAGTTAGCTTTAGGTATGTGTACTTTTTCCTTACGATTTCTCTAATGAGTCCAATTCTAGGAGCGGCTTCCTGTATGCCACTTCTGCTGCTGGGGAAGACAGAAAGAAAGCCCATTGTCTCTGGAGTCCTGACACAACCAGGGAAGCAGAATAGCCAGTGAGGGAGAGAAGACAGAGTACCGAGGGCAGAGGCTGAGTCACACTGGTTTTTCTGTTGGCTTTCTAGAATTCTAGGCGATGCTACATGTGGGGCGTGGTAATAGTGGCACAGAGAGCAGCTCAAGCTATTGAGTGCTGTCTCAAGAAAGAAAGAGACTGCATGTGACTCAGAGAAGAGGTATGTCCTTCCTCTCATTTACGTTTTTACAGGGTTTTATATATCAGCTCAGATTGATGACTATTCTACGATTTTTAAGTTTTCAGTTACTGTTGTACTTAGTGCAGAAGCTAGACAGTAGAAGTTTATTGCAGAGTACAGTGGAGCACTCTCAATGAGTGAGAGTAGACAATGACTGAAGAGATGGTAATGGAGGCCTTTATTACGGGTATTAGTTCAATGTTATTATTTAGTTTGTTGTTCTAGTTTTCTTATTCTGGCCTTTAAGTGGTCTTGTGCTTGTTTCCTGTGTCTAGGCTCACATTATAGTGTCCCTGTCACAGCCTAGGAATTAACCAGTTACTTAAGTTATCTTAAATGGTGTTTAGAAACCAAAATGATCATGGCTGCTAGGGTACAATTGTTTCTAAGCCCCTTTAGTAAACAAAACTGGAAAATGTTTACATGTATATGTATATACTTATATGGCATGCATGTGTATCAGTTTGTATATATGTTTAACTCTTGAAATCCCTAACTTTATTTTGATACCTTTTACTCCAACTCAGTTCTTGCAATTCTTTGGAATTTCCTTCCCTGACAGGAAAGAATCTGGCTCCCAGCTTGGCACTGTGTTCATTTATTTGATCAATGCTGGTTTATGTATAAGGTGACTTAGCAATGCTAACCCAAGCCTCTTCAAGAGACACATTTACTAAGTAGGTTAGAGAAATTGTGCATAGGTTTCCTTTATCTTTTTTAGTCTTTGGATGTAGGCTTGTTTTGATAATATATTTATTTCCCCTCAAATTTAGTTTTCAAGGTGCCCTTCCTCTGTATTAGCTGGAGTGAGGTCATTATCACTTGAATGGATTTTTGGAGGTATAGGTTATCACTGGAATGCAGCAATGTGCAAACTGTCTGCAGATAACAAAGATACTTGAATTCTGAGAGGAAAAAGTTCACCAAAGTTTACTTACTTTATAATTGAAAGCATCCATTTTGGTATAACTTCTTGATTTCCCCCTGCTCCCTAGTGTCACCTCAAAAATAAATATTTCTGTGAAGTTTTAGAGCACCATACTACATGTGGACACAAAGCTCATCCCATCCACAGGCATTTT
The DNA here is from genome assembly GCF_003668045.3 of Cricetulus griseus. NCBI lineage: Eukaryota > Metazoa > Chordata > Mammalia > Rodentia > Cricetidae > Cricetulus > Cricetulus griseus. Next base: position 253,694,528 of record NW_023276807.1, read on the forward strand.
AGTTTCCGGTTACAGAATTTATAAATCAAGATGACTTGAAGTTTTCTTCAGTGACCCCTTTCAATAGAATTCATCTTTTGTAGGATTTCACAATAGTCAGTAATAATCTAACGGTATAGAAATTTTTATTATATGTCTATGACTGTATTTTGTGGTGTCTGTCTAAAACTTGTTTGTATAACAGCTGAGTCCAATTCTTTCTCCCACTAGGGTTTTCTACAAGATGACCTTAACTCCATGATGGGCCTCCTGAATGCTGGGACTAAAGGTACATGCTATTGAACCTGGTCATGAGGTTTTTTTTTTTTTTTTTTTTTTTTTCAAAATGGTAGTTTTTGCTAAGCCAATGAAGATGCAGTAGATTATTAAAATGTGTCACAAGTTAAAATAAGAAGATACTGGCATTTCTACCTATTAAGGGGTCAAGGGATAAATAGAAACAATAAATAAAGCCAATTCATTCACAGTGCATGCTAGTATGTTAGGACTATAGATAGGTTCTGGGGAAACAGTTATCAGGACCGAAAAGTCTCCATTTTGTGGAACTTATGTTTCAATTGAAGAAAGAAGAGGAATAAGTGAAATGAGTATATTGTATGATTAGAAGACTGTAAGTGATATGGAGGAAAGAAAACAGGGGAAGTTGGGGCCTGGGGTGCATCATATATTTAACTGGGATTGTCAGCAAAGATATCATTGAAGAGGGAAGAAACCATGAGGAGTGGGTAAACAAATAGCATCCAGACCTAAGGTAGGGCTGTACCTCACTAAGGAGCCTACCACAGGCCAGAATGTCTGGAATGGGATAAAGTTGAAAGGGGAGTGAGACGAGAAGCAGAGCAATAGAGTCGCGATGAACACCCCCGAAAGCTCTCACTTGGAATTGCATTGCAAAGGCAAACCACTTGATCAAGTGCTAGTTGCAATCAAGCTCTCATAAAAAGATTAATTTTTATGTATTTGTGTTCCTGTGTATTTGTGCCACATATATTTGGGTGCCTGTGGAGGCCAGTAGAGGGAAACAGAATCCCTGGATCTGGAGTTCCGTCAGTTGTGGGCCATCTACCTGGCGAGTGGGAACCAAACTCAGGGCTGCCGGAAGAAGAGCAAGCACTCTTAACTGCTGCACCATCTTGCCAGCCTCCACCTCCCATTATTGATGAACAACTACAACTCTTTCACAGACACAGATTTATGCTCCTCACTCTGCTGCATGCTATATTCCCAGTCTATTTCATCAAGAATCTCAACTTCAATGAGCCTTTGCTCTAACTAGGATTGCTAGCCATTGATCTGTTTTCTTTCCTCTTACTAGACCTTTGCTGACTTTGGAAGGCAGTGAATGCTGTTCTCTTTATTAATTCTGTGCATGCTGTATAGTTTGATCATATTCTTTCCCCTCCCCAAACTTCTCCCAGACCCTCCCTCCTCACCCAGCATCTCTCTTTCTCATACAAAAAACAAACAAACCAGCATCCCCAAACAAACAAAAAGCAAAAGAAATGAACTGAAATGACCCTAGTGATACAAAAGTATGAAACCTAAACAGAAGCTTACTACACAAAAACAAACAAACAAACAAACAAAACCACCAACAAACAGCATGGTGTCCATTTTGTGTTGACCAACTACTCCTGGGCTGCATCCTGCCCTGGAGTGTGACTGACAAACACAATGACACTCCATTGATTTCCCTTTGCAAATAGCTATAGCAAATAGCTGTTGATTAGGAAAGGGAAGTTGTGTCTTCTCCTTGCTGGGACCACATCTGGCTTGACTCTGTACAGGTCTGCCACAGTCTGTGAGTTCATATGTGTATCAGCCCTGTGGTGTCTTGAAGACATGGAGTCATCTACCACCTCTGCTTTTACACCTCTTCTGCCTAGGTTCTTGAGCCTTGAGGGGAGCAGTTTGAAGAAGATATCCAGTTGTGGATCTCTGTGTTAATTCCCATCTGCTGTAAGAGGCTTCTCTGATGAGGGATGAATGATACTTTGATCTGAGTCTCAGACTAGTCCAGTCAGTGAAATCTTAATAAATACTCAAGTCACTTGTTTTTGTTTGTTTTTGAGGTGGGGGTGGGTGTGGGGCATTGAGACAGGGTCTCACTCTGCAGCTCTGGCTGTCCTGAAACTCTCTATGTAGATCAGGTTGGCCTCAAACTCAAGAGATCTGCTGGTCTCTGCCTCTGGAATACTGGTATTACAAATCATAGCCACCACATCTGGCTATGGTCACTCTCTTGACTCAAAAGTCCCTTGTCTTTCTTTTTTCTTTGTGGCTGTTAGTAACCTTCATTCAATCTGACTTCTCATATTCCACATCTGCTGTCATGCAACTAATGTTCATGGAGAAAAAAGGACACTTTCATGGACTTGTTTTCTATAACAAAAATGAACCTTAAATGTACTTTTAATGTCACCAGACCATGATATGCCTGTAAGTAATTATCTACCTTCCTATTCTGTATGATTTGTTATGGGTTATTTTTTTTTTTGCTTTATATGTGCAGCATATTTTCTCCTTTCTGTTAAAGCCTTGCTTTTATTCTAATTAAAATAATTAGAAAATTTAGAAATGACCCTTCACAGACTTTTAAAGCCATCTACATACAATTAGTATTTGACAAAGCATTCTAAGCTCTCTTGCCTGTAGCCAGAGATAAATTTTCATGTTCCAGTTAAAGCCCATTCCTCCCAACGGTGTGCTGCATCTACTCTTTCTCTATCCTTATCTATCTATCTATCTATCTATCTATCTATCTATCTATCTAATTTTTATTTTTCCTTGCTGCTTTATTTATTATAAAAAGGGAATAGAGGCCACTTACATATCCATAAACAGTTAAATTGATAATTGAATTGTGTATATATGCAAAATGGATTATAGTTTGGCAACAGTGTTACATGAGACACAAAACAAGTTAGTAAATTATTGTATGTATAAGGGATACAATTGAGCCAGGTAACACAATCTCAGTATGAAATTAAAACTTCACATGATTTCCATCATATGAAAATGATATCCAATAATATCTTCAGGCATATAATCAAATAGCTGTGTCTATACCTTCGATATCACATTTAGAAAGGAAACCAATAAAGGTAGATTAAGTGATGACCAGATAAAAGGATGCATGTTTTATGAAAGAGGACATAAGGTTAATTACTTTTCTATTTACTACTCAGTCATTTTTCCCATTGCTAATTTTTCAAGTGCCATAATATGTAAATACTAGTGACAATGTAAAAACCAAAGCAAAGCTGCATAGCTTCATCATGGCTATTCAAACTGTATTGAAGTTTAGTGAAATGTACAGTATTTGGGTCTGGTCAAGTATTACTATGAGTCACTATTTCATTGTTCCTTTTTAGTGCTTTTATTTGTGAGTTCATTAAAATAAACTGATATTAGTTTAAAAATGAAACATGATCACAATCTTTCCAAAGGTACAGGGACATTCCACATATAGCTAGCAGTGAATGTAATGCATTACAAAGTTAGACTCAGTCACAGAAATGACATAATTGTCATATTGGATGCCAGAAAGTCTTTATTTTCCTTGTTTGAATGGATTATTGAAAATAGATTCTGCTCTCATACAATATACCATGATTATTCTTTGTCTCCCTCGAAACTTCCCAGCTCCTCTCCACTGTCCTTCCTTGCAGATCCACTCCCTTTTGGTCATTAGGAAGGAATAGGCTTCTAAGACATGATAAGAAAACATAAAAAATAAAATATAGAAAGAGAAAACCATCATATGAAAGTTGGACAATGGCAACCAACAAAAGGAAACAGCAAAAGATTCTGAGACCCACTCATTCACAGATCATGAGTCCCATAAAATTACTTAAATCAAAGTTGTAACAGTTTGTTTCAGTCTCTGGGATTTTTTTTTTTTTTTTGCAGATTTTTTTTTTAATTTGAATTAGAAACAAGATTATTTTACATGACAATCCCAGTTCCCTTCTCCCTCCCGTCCTCCCCTAACACCCCCCCAACTAAAACCCTACCTATCACATATCCTTTCTGCTCCCCCTAGATGGTGAGGCCTTCCATTGGGGGGGGTCATCAGAGTCTATCATATCCTTTGGGATAGGGCCTAGGCCCACCCCTGTGTGTCTTGGCTCAGGGAGTATTCCTCTATGTGGAATGGGATCCCAAAGTCCATACCTATGGTAGGGATAAGTACTGAACTACTACAGGAGGTCCCCTAGATTTCCGAGGTTTCTTCACAGAAACCCATGTTCGTGGGGTCTGGATCAGTCCCATGCTGGTATTCCAGCTATCAGTCTGGGGAGCAATTGTTCCCCGATGTTCAGATCAGCTGTTTCTGTGGGTTTCACCAGCCTGGTCTGGACTCCTTTGCTCTTCATTTGTCCTTCTTTGCATCTGGATTCCAGTTCAGTTCAGTGATTAGTGGTGAGTGTCTGCTTCTACTTCCACCAGCTGCTGCATGAGGGCTATCGGGTGGCATATAAGTCAGACATCAATCTTACTATCAGGGGAGGGCATTTAAGGCAGCCCCTCCTCTGTTGCTTTGATTGTTAGCTGGTGTCATCTTTGTAAATCTCCAGACATTTCCCTAGTGCCTGATTTCTCTCTAAACCTAAAATGTCTCCTTTTATTATGGTATCTCCATTCTTGTTTTCTTCTATTCTTCCTCTGACTCAACCTTACTGCTCCCTCATGTCCTCCTCACCCCTCCTCTTCTCCCCATCTCATTCTCCTAGCTCCCTCCCCTCTCCTCCCTTGCTCCCAATATGCTCAGGAGATCTTGTTCCTTTCCCCTTCTCCAGGGGACCATGTATGTCTCTCTTAGGGTCCTCCTTGTTTACTAGCTTCTTTGGCAGTGTGGATTGCAAGCTGGTAATCCTTTACTCTATGTCTAAAATCCACATATGAGTGAGTATATACCATGTTTGTCTTTTTGTGTTTGAGTTACCTGGCTCAGAATGGTTTCTTCTAGTTCCATCCATTTTCCTGCAAATTTCAAGATTCCATTATTTTGTTTTGTTTTTTCTCACTGAGTAGTACTCCATTGTGTAAATGTACCACATTTTCTCTATCCATTCTTCAGTTGAGAGGCATCTAGGCTTCTTCCAGTTTCTGGCTATTACAAATAGTGCTGCTATGAACATCTTTGAACAGATGTCCTTGTTGTATGAATGTGCTTCTTTTGGGTATATGCCTAAGAGTGGAATTGCTGGATCTTGTGGTAGACTGATTCCCATTTTCTTGAGGAGTCACTGTACTGATTTCCAAAGTGGCTGTACATGTTGGCACTCCCACCAGCAGTGTTCTCCTTTCTCCACATCCTCTCCAGCGTAAACTGTCATTGGTGTTTTTGATTTTGGCCATTCTGACAGGAGTAAGATGGTATCTCAGCGTTGTTTTGATTTGCATTTCCCTGATGGCTAAGGATGTTGAACACTTTCTTATGTGTCTTTCAGCCATTTTAGATTCCTCTATTGAGAATTGTCTATTTAGTTCTGTATCCCACTTTTTAATAGGATTGTTTGGTGTTTGGAGACTAGCTTCTTGAGTTCTTTGTATATTTTCAAGATTAGCCCTCTGTCAGATGTGGGGTTAGTGAATTTCTTTCCCAGTCTGTTGGCTGTCATTTTTTTCTTTCTGCTGTGTCCTTTGCCTTACAGAAGCTTCTCAGTTTCAGGAGTTCCCATTTATCAATTGTTGATCTCAGTGTCTGTGCTACTGGTGCAATGTTCAGGAATCGATCTCCTTTACCAATTAATTCAAGGGTATTTCCTACTTTGTCTTCTAATAGGTTCAGTATGGCTGGATTTATGTTGAGGGCTTCGATCCATTGGACTTAAGTTTTGTGCATGGTGATAGACTTGGATCTATCTGCAGTCTTCTACATGTTCCATATCTAGTTATTCCAGCACCATTTGTTGATGCTGTTCTCTTTATTCCATCATATGAATTTGGATTGTTTGTCAAAAATCAGGTGTTCATAGTTGTGTGTCTATCTAATTTTTAATTAAAGACATTTTACATAATATAGTCTGATCATAATTTCTACTCATCCAGCTCCTCACAGATCCTCCCTACATCCTGACCTATGCTGGCTAGTTTTTGTCAACTTGGCATAAGCTAGACTTATCTAAAAGAATGAAACTTCAATTGAGAAAATGACTCTATCAGATCTGGCTGTAGGGCATCTTCTGAATTAATGATGGAGGAGACCCCAGCCCATTGTGGGTGGTGCTTTACCTGAACTAGATAAGAAAGCAGACTGAGCAATATGCAATGAAATAGCCAGGAATCAGTACCCTTTCATGGCCTCTTCTGCCTCAGCTACTGCCTCCACGTTCCTGTCTTGCTTGAGTTCCTGCCTTCATTGCTTTTGCTGCTGAATAAATATATGGAACTGTGAGTGAAATAAAGCCTTTCCTCCCTAAGTTTGCTCTTGGTCATGGTGTTTCATCACAGTAACTGTAATCCTAACTAAGAAGCCACCCATGTACCTCCACATGCTTTCTCTTTCTGTTTTTCTTTTTCTTTCTTTCTTTCTTTCTTTCTTTCTTTCTTTCTTTCTTTCTTTCTTTTTCTTTCTCTTTCTTTCTTTCTTTCTTTCTTTCTTTCTTTCTTTCTTTCTTTCTTTCTTTCTTTCTTTAACATAACAACAATTAATGATAAAAAAGGGCCATGAACTTAAAAGAGAGTGAAGAGGCATTTGTGGAATGGCTTGGAGGGAAAGAAAAGCAGGAAATGATGTAATTATATGGTAATTCCAAATGAAAGAAATAATTAAAACTCTAAATATACTGACACACACACACACAATCCCCCCAAAACAAATAAAACAGAAACAAAAATACCGTCTTCCTTATCCAATCCATTTATGATACTTTGTAATCTTTGTAATATGATTCTGTAGAAACACTTTCTCGGTTCATCATTTACACATTCTGCTTCACAATCTCTTTTGCATTGATTTTATTTAGGGCTATTTCTGTTGGCTGCAACACTTAAATTTGTCTTGTCAAGGTCCTAAGTTCATATTATTAAATCCACTGTTCAGATCTCAGCTCCAAAGCAAGAACACGTGTCAACACTTGACTGCTCATTCCCTTTTTTTTTCCTGGTTTCCAGGTTACCACACTCACTGTGTTTCTTTTCCTCATGGATGCTCCCTCTCATGATTATTTGCCAATTCCCACCCTCTTCCTTAATAATAGGGTTCCTGAAGTTTACTTCACAGGCCTCATCTTTATTGATATCCGATTTCTTGGAATTCATCTAATCTCATTCATTTATGTACTCTCTATATATTACAACTCCAAAATCACTATCTTAGCACAGACTTTTTATTCTGACCTACTTCCAACCATTAGACTATACTTTTCACCAGAAATCTAATTCCTCATTATCACCTTAAGTGGTAGTCACCATTATCACTCATCTTGTTATTGATAAGGCAACCGAACTAAACCAAATCAAAACAACCACAAAAACATAGGTTATTCTCAAGCATGCACTTTGGCAAGTTTTTTCCGTTTTTAATTATTTGTTAATTTTCTTTTGAGTCATATTTAACTGTAGATTTAGATATATTAAGTATATTCAGAGCACTTTTTGTTCCTCAGTACTCATTCCCCAAACTTGATGTACATGAAATGCATTTTATTCTGCTGGAGTCTTGCTTTCCACCCCACAAACTTGCATTCCACCGTGTTTCTCACACATTTGATCATGCTGGGTCCCATGCGCAGTAGAATCGTGCAAGAGTTGTACTTTAGTGTCTGTATTATTTCCTCTGGCATGAATGATCTTTAAGGTGATCTTCACATATTCATATTGTAAAAAACACTGTATTCTAGTGATAGAGAAATCCACAGCTAGCATGCATAAAGCAAGCACTCTTGCATGGAGGCATCACTTCAGTCCGTTCTTGAGAATTTCAGTGAGAAGGGGAGATGGGTTTTGTAGATGGCCAAGGGAATGATTCACAGAAGACAAATGAGCGCTCAACATACTTGTTATATCTCACCATGGATAACAGGCAAAATGATGCATTTGAAGAGCTGCAAGAATTTAAGTAGGGGAACCTGAAGAGTAGTGAGTAGGAGTTCAATTCATGATTCGTCTTAAAGATAGATACATTAGAGTTTGGTGATGAAACAGAGAGAAGTGAAGAATGCTAGCAATGTTTGGGCCTGAGGAACTAGAACCATGAACACCTGCTGGTAGAAGTGGGAATCTCACATTGCTGCTGATCCTGAAATGTTACAACCTTTTCCCTGAGAAGCAAAATTGTATCATGAGTTTAAATAACTCATATTTTTGGAATCATCGTCCTATTTTGTTTTGTTTTGTTTTTTTATATAAAAGGAGAAATCTATATACAAGCGTGATCATTATAATGTTTTCCATGATAGTATCATGGAAACTGTGTTTAATATAATATTAAGTGAAACCTGCAATAATACATTCACTAAAATTATTAAAATGTCAACTATTTATGGAAGTGGGCAAGTTAAAACTAAAATTTGCAAAAATAAAACCCAGTGTTAAGTCAGTGTAAAGAGAAGTATTTAACTTTTTAAATTAAAATGTTATACAATGTCTTGACATATTTTGTATTCATAAGAGGGAATCATGTTACAAATCTAATTAGGTGTCATCTCTGTTCTAGAAAACAGATGTATCGCTTTATGTCGCTCTTCCTCCAAGGCATTTGCTTATGTCAAATAGTAACACAGTCATCAATTTCTTATCTAGATACAAGTTTTTTATAAGTGAAGTCCTATAAATTTCTACCTCAAGAATTTTGTTTTCCAACCATATTATTGATGTACAATGAAAGGTCATGCTTTGGAGACTTGGTCCCAGCTGGTGGCATCATTAAAGGATAGAAGAGATTTCAGGAGGTGGCACCTAGTTGGAAGAAGCAACATGCTGTAAGTTGGCCTCTTCTCTTTCTTCTCTCTTCCTTGCTCTATGACATGAACAATTTGCTTCTGCAGAGTTTGCCATGATATCTGCATCGCTACTATTAGAAACAGCAAACAGGCTGAACATGGACCGAATCCCCTGAAAACCATGTGCTAAAATGAATCTTACCCAAGGCTGTTTCTGTAAAATTTGTCACAGTCATGAAAAAACTGAGAAACACACTTAGAGATCCCAAAGACTGAAGAATGGCCAGCAGATTTGTCATGAAAGCTCCACTTTGCATGACTGCAGTTGACCTTGGTAACTTGAGGTTCATTTTTGCATTTGCCAAATGCAGTTTCCTGTTTCTTCTACCCAAGTTACAAGGTGGTTGTGAATATCAGTGGTTATGGCCTACCTGGAACCACCTTAAAATCATTACAGAAACATGGAGACTCATGGTAATTCAGGTTCATACTATTTCTACTTCACCCTGAAGATAGCATCGTACATTTTTAGCATTATCTGATCCCAGGTAACATACTTCTTTTTGAATGCTACTAGTTATTGTAAAAAAAAATAGCTAATAATATGGACACGTCTTTTCCCCAATAGGAAAAGATATGGCATGCTGACAAATCAAGTTTATCTCATAAAGATTAGTAAAAGATTATAAATGACAGACTAATTCTCTGCATAATCTTCTTATATGCATTCTTAGCACTCTCATGTTGGAAAAAGACAAACAGTAAAAGTTAAACAGAATCTTTAAGCTTAAAAAAGTGAAGCAGCAGTCTCTTAAGAACTGTGTTACTTGCTTTTTGAATTTGTCTTTTAGTGGGGGGTGGAATATAAGATTAGGTTATTAACAAAAGATAATGCTTTTGGCTAGAAATATATAGAAGGTATCCTGCGTACAGCAAAGAGGTGACAGAGTCTTAAACATCAGCACTTTCTTCAAGAGGAAGATTTACAAAGGCTCTAGTCACGTAGAACTGGAGAATGAAGAAAACAGCAGATTTAAAATTAAAATAGTTAAATTATGGCTCTCCTGAAGACGCGTATTTCAGCAGCACATATTTAAGAATCGCAAACAAAAGGCAAATGAAAGGCTCTATCGGCCTGCAACAAATCTTTCCATTCTCTCTAAATCTGCCTTCATGTTACAGGATAATATTCACCAGTATAAAAATAGAATGCATTGTAAACTGAGAGAAGCCAATTATTATATTTTGAAAGGACAACAGAAATTTGCACAAAGTTTACAGCTATGGCTGCAAATCTTCACAATAAAAGCAATGAGATTATACAGTAGACTCGCTAAAAACAGACCATCCCATGCCAGACCAGGGACAGAAATAACTGTTTGGGCCCAGAGCCAAACTGAAGCAACTAGAGAGGAGAGGAAGGCATGTTGTAAGATCTCATTCCCCTGGTTTTGGATGTCTTGTGCCCATCCCAGTCCCCTATCCCATCACTCCTCACCCCCTGCCTCCAGACTGCAGACATACCCTTCCCTTCCCAGTTATGCTAACCCAGCCCTTTCCACAGTGGCTTCTGAGGAGAAGCAAACCTAGTTAATCAGCCAAGGAAGAAAGTGAATCCCAGTTTTGTCATCATTACAGTGTGAAAACCCAAGTGTTCTAAAGTCCTTTCCAGCTCTAAAGGTATACCTTTTCATTTCCAGCACTTGCGCACCAGACTTAGAGGGACCAGCTTACAATAGCAGGACCTGCTGTTAGTGATTCTCTTACAGGTGGCCGTTTCCAGCACTATTCATCACCTTTTGATACACGAGCTTTCACATTCTCTTGTGTTGTGTTCTGTGTTTACGTCACCATCTTCCTTCTTTTTCTTGGCCAAACCCCTGGTTTTGCTAGGATATAATCTCTAATAGACAAGCAGACCAACCAACTGCATGGTGGCAGAGGTGAACCCACTGCCTTGCTGTGTGATACGGTGTATCGTACTATGCCATAATCCCTAACTGACCGATTAATTCATACTTAGGTTAGAATACACTCATTTGTCCTGTGAATTTTTGCTTACTTCTCTTTGGTCTTGTGGTACCTGGGTTACAGTACTAATTCTTTCATCGTGGTGTGAGATTTTTCCTCTCGGAAGTTTTAAGATCTCTTTATCTTACAGGGAGCTGAAAACATAACTAAGAACATATTTCTGGTTTATGTGCTTAGTATTGTGCTTGTTCTTTTCTGCCCATAGAAGCCTTTATTATGAAGCCCACAGCTTTCTCCCCATTGATCTTTTTACCCTCTTTTCCTGGAATAGGTACCAGTCAGGGGCCCGGCCTCCTGGACTGATTCTGTGAATTTTCCATCTTTATCTCCTGTTTCCACCCTCTGTTCTTTACTTTACCTCAACTTTATTTTCTAACTTTGCCATTGTATTCTTTATTTCTGCTGTTATATTCTTCATGCCCAAGAGCTCATTTACTTAGCTCCCTGAAAAATCTCATCCAGAACACCCCATATTTTGTTCCCTGGATACTATGTTTTTTTTTTTAAAATCTTCTGTCAAAGTTTGAATCAGGAATGTTCCTTATAACTTAATAATTTGTCCACTGGTCCTTAGATTTTTACTTCTTGGAAGGCTGTGGGGCCTTTAGCTCTGCATTGAACAACCTTCTCAAAACATGAGGCAAAATGGACTTCTGCTTTAAGTAGTTTCTGTTGGATATTTTGTCACATTGACATGAGAAGTAACTAATGCAATGATCTTAATTTTTTTGTTCATTTGATTTTTTTTCCTTTGTATTTCTCTTTTCAGTTTCTGGTAGCCATTTGTCTGCCATAATCTTTCTCATTTGTCTTGGATACAAATCTCAATTAGCCAGAGAATCTTTATTTATTCACGTGTAAGACAGAGGCTTTCTAAGGACAGATTTCAACTCTTTGTATACTAGTAGAATTTATTAAGGTTACTTTGTGTCTTCTTGGAAACTTGGCATTTACTCAGCGTTGTATAACTACTAGTGTATATGAACACAATTCCTTTGCTAGCTACCAGTTCCCTGGGGAAGCATCTCTCCAATTGTTGACTTGTGTGGGGTTCAGAGAACATAGAGACAAGCTTGGCTGCCCCGTGCCTTCAACTAGCCGAAGGAGGCTGGAGTGGCAGGAGAGGGTCTTACTGTTCAATTTTATTTTTAAGAATTGAGTTTTAATTCACAGTCTCTTTTGTGCAAAGGGTTGTTCCTTGTCTCTGCTGAAATGAGAAACCGGCTGCCAGTAATCCGACTGTTCTTTCTATACGTTTCAAAAAGGTTCCCTGTCTCTGATCTCTTCTGTATGTTTCTTTAGACAACAAAGGGTCTCACGTGCTTACATACATCTAGTGTTCTGTGTGTGTATATATGTTGGTTCATGCTTGTGTTTGAGAGTACATGCACACATGTGTGCTTGTGGGTGCTAATGTCAGAGGTCAAAGTCTGGGGTGTTACTCAGAAGTCATGTTTGAGACAGGGCCTTTCACTGGTAGGAGGGGCTTGCTGATTAGGATAGGCCTGAAGGCTAGTAAGCCCTGACAATCTGTCTCATTCCATCTCTAGTACTGGAAATCAAACGCAGATTCTTTACTGCTTTACCGACTTAACCATGACCTCAGCCCCTAAAGTTTTAGGGCATGACATTTTTGCTAACTCACAAACTTTCAGATAAGTCAGATATTTTATAATTTTCCAAATATTATGACTTTGTTTCCATCATATTTGATGGTGTCCTTTGATATTTATGTTTATTTTCCTCCTTTATATAATTTTAGCAGTGATTTTTTTCTAGGCAACAGAGTAAATTTATGCTTTTGCTTTCATGGTGAATCATAGATTATAATTACTAAATTATAGATGATAAAACAACTCCCTCTTCCTTCAGACAATGAGCACAATGGAAGCTGATTTTTCTTCCATGTATTTGCTCATCTGGGGTTTTCTAATTATTGTATATCTTTGATTTATGTGATAATCCAGAGACACAGGGGTTTCATATATGCTTGTGGAATCTGTGTCTTTTGCTTAAAGCTGGCTGAAGCAAAATAAATTATTAAGAATGAATTTCTGGTACTTCAGAATCTTGTCAGACAAGTTGGAGATATTATTTCTTATTTCATCCCATTCATAAGGACGGAGGGAATTGGTGGCAAACGGCAAGGCACACTATTTTGCTCTCCAGTTAACTTTCTCTGTCAGGAGTCTCTTAGCTCTCAAATGCCCTTTTTCATTTTATTCCCAGTTGCTGTGATAAAATATCCTGACAAAAGTAACTTAGGTGAGACAGTTTTATTTCAGCTCATAAGTACAACTTACATCCCATCATTGTTGGGAATTCAAGGCAGCAGGGACCTGAAGCACTTGGTCACATCTATACTCAAAAGCAAAAAAAAAAAAAAAATATGTATACATGCCTATACTCAACATTAATTTTCCACTTTTATACAGGTCAGGATCCCTTGGCTAGGGAATGGTGTCAACCACAGTGGATAGGTCCTCACACAAGTCAATGTAATCAAGGCAATTCTCCACATCCTTGCTCAAAGGCTAACTTGCTCAATGAGGCTCTCTTCCCAAGTAATTCCACATGGTATCAAGTTGATAATTAAAACTATCTACCACAAATTATTTCTGTGTAAGAGTGGTTTCACTCTCTACTCTGGGGAGATAATATAAATTTCTGACTTTATTCTTTTGTCTTCTTGTAAATATATTATTTCTGAATAGTGTCATTCTATCAATAGATCTAGATGTAGGCTAGATCTAGATATGGGTACGAAAAAACCCAAGGTACCTTGTCTCTCAATACCCCTGTATGCACTCACAGGCACAAATACAGAGGTTGAGTAATTTGGAAAAGAGTAAACTGATAAATATGGTAATTACTTATCTGGAACAGTGATAAAATCTTGGTGAGTGAGATTCATATGAAAGAGAAATTTACTTATGCACTAGATCTTAATTCTGTGAGGAGTTTCCTTGTTCATTTTTCTATTTGGCTATCAGCACCACATTCTTGTCCATTATTTCGTGGGAACACCTGACGTGGGTATTGTTGAACAACCATACTTTGCTCTGCCCACTTTCATTTCGCCCTAAAGAAATCCTATTAAAATATTTGAAGGCCCCATGTCTAAGGCTTTTTTATGAGACTATACTTGTTTGTGGCTTCTTGAATTAATCATTTGTTTTATTTCCATTCTATTTCATTGTCAGCAATTCTAGTTCTTTCCTACCTTCCAGGTACTTTCCAATTGTAGCTCTTCAGTATGAATTATTTCTTTGATTTTTAGGCCTTCAGTTTTTCTCACTGTAGCTACAGCTACCCTGAAGCTGTCTGAAATGATAATTTTGACTGAGACAGCAACATTCCTGAAGATTTTGTTTCCATAAGGCTAAACTCTGTTTTGCTGGAATGACTTCCTAGGCTTTTCAGTTTATCTTTTGCCTGTTTAGGAGCTGGAGGCAATCAGATTTTATAATGTTTTTGTTTGTTGTTTCTACCTCTGCCTCTCAGACTAGTCAAGTCTTGTTTTAAATCACCCTCTCTTGTAAAATTTGAACAGACTCAACAGTGAAGAATCTAAACATTGTATGCTCCCCTTGAATCTTCTGGGTTGGTTATTGCTATTTGCTGTGGTAAGTGAGCATCCACCTTTACCACTAATGCAAGTAGTAGATTATTTCTTGTTCTGTAATTATTCCTGGGTGATGGATATTTTTTATACCTGAGGTGTTTCAGGATCATGGATCCTTCTATGGATGTGCTCATCCCTGCAGTCATCCAGAAGAAGGGAAGAGTTCATGAAAATGGTACATTAGCTTATAAAAAGTCTGTGAAGACAGTATGATGCATTTCTAAGAGCTGAAGGACCCATCCACTCTGGGTGGCACCATCCTCTAGGCTGGGAAGCCTGAACTGTATAAAAGTGGGGAATTCAAGTAGAGAAGGGCATACATGCGTCCATTGTCTTGCTTTTGACTGTAGATGTGACTACCTCAAATCCCTCTTGCCTTGACTTTCCCATGATGAGGGACTGTAACCTGGAATTGAGAGCTGAAATAGAGTGATAAAAGTACTTCTTGGAAATGTATGCTTTGGTTTTACAGCTCCTATCTTGAAAACAACTCCATAATGTAGAAAGGGCAGGAAAATATTTGATAGCTCTACCTCTACACACAGTTGTAGGGAAAACAGAGACTAATCTATCTACCATATTGAGATATTGTTTTCCCTGCGGGATACAAAATGTTCTGTGATAAAAAGTGTTTATTTCCAAATTATTTGTGTTTTAATGCTTTCACACTTTATCGGTGTCAAGAAAGATATTTTCTCTTTCTCCTCTGTTCAATGATTTGTATTGATTATAACTCAAGTGGTAGAGTAGGGTTTTTCTTCTATCATATAAAATATAAAAAACAAGTAATTGTATGAATCTTGTAAATCGTAGTTGCAGAAAATATTCTGTAGCTCATAACCCCTTCTCCTTTGTTTGGGCATGGTTTCATGTGACCTGACTCTTGGTCACACTTAATCACGTTGATAGAAACTGGGCCACATAATCTCTTTAAATACTGACATATAAGACTCGTGGTGTGGTTCAGTGAGAGAATACTCATCTCACATGCATAACATTTTAGGTTCAATCTCTAGGGCTGCTTCAAAGAAAATCAAAATATGAAAATGGTGAGAATAGTAACTGTGATTCTTCAGAGCTGGATCATGTTACTGAGCCATAAACATGCCTCTGAATTCCTGCCCTGAGATTTTCAGAGACTAATTATTTTCTTTCTTAAATCCTGTCTTGTTCAGTTCCTTCTGAAATGTCTTGAGAATAAAATCATTCTTCTAGAGGATTCACGCATCATCAGCCCAGAACCTGTGTGAATTCTGTTGACAGTATCCAAAGATGCTTTGTTAGTACCCTGGGAATAGCAGACAGACGATGGGATGACTAATGCCTTGCCAACGTGCTTTGGCATTTTGAAGATTTCTTCTCATTACTTCTTAAATTAAGGGCTTAGACTTAATGTCTTATTCTGTGACCTGTGTGTCTTTTCAAGTCAAAGGAGTGACTTCTTAGAACTAGGTAATGTCATTGGCCACTGTAGCCATTCACTTGGTTCTATGCCAGATTCCCCAGGAGCACAAGCTGCTGCAAGGAGTCATTGGTGCTTTAGGGCGATGAAGTGGCCATTTCAAGCAAATGTGCCTCTCTTTCACAGGAACCTGTGTCCATCTGACAAACACTGTGGTGTCCTCTGACACAGAGGAACTGGCAGTCTCCAGTGTGGCCTGCCTGAGTGGTGGCTATGTTTCTTTGCACCCACAAGTCTCTGATTTAACTTGCCATGTGGAGAAGAATGGGCACAGCTTCATGAACTGCAGAGTTAGGGAGGGTGTGTTTGAGTATCTGTTTTGGAAGTTCGTGGTGGTGTGGTACCTCTTTGCCTGGGGCTGATTTCTGTTAAATATAGCAAAACTCGAACTCCTCGCTTGGCATTTTTGTTATTGTTGTTGTTATGCAGTGGCTATAGGAAAATGTGTTCCAATAGATATCTGTGTTAGGGCATTACACAAAGTAAATGTCTTGTTCAAGGTCATATAGATCACATAACAATTAAATAATGGCAATAGAATTTTAATGTATATTGTAAGGCTCCAGAGCTAAAGAGCAAGATCCCAAAATGTTAGGAGCCGGTGCGTATGTAAGGAGCCATTGGAAGCTGTGCGCATGCGCAATGGGTAACTTTGTAACTTTCCTGCCCTTAGTCTCCGCCCCTCCCGTGACGTCATATGGTTCGATCAGCTGACGTCACATGGTCCGAGGGTTTCAGCCAGTCAGAATGTAACACTTCTGAGGCGACGGTTGCCAGCCTATATAAGGAGGGGTTTTCGGGCGTTCAGGGTCTCCATTTTGTAAGCTTATGCCTTTCCTCTCAAGAGGCATTAAAGCTTTACTGCAGAAGGATCCTGAGGAGTGTCCCCGTGTCGTTTTTGCTGGCGAGGCGGTTAGCGCGGGACACCAAAAGAAAACCTTGGGAGCCATTCCTCAGTCACTGCGCACCCCCTTTTAAACTTTGTTTCAGATTATAGTACAGTTACTATATTTCTCTCTTCACTTTACTGCCTCTGAATTTCTCATATACTCCTTTCCACTCTGCTACAAGTTCATTTCCTCCTTTTGCCCTATATTATTGCATTCATTTGTTATATACATATACATTCGTAAGTATAACCCTTTGATTCTGCACGTTGTTGCTTGTTTTCAGGACTGACTGTTTGTCACTGGTCAACAAATTACATTGGTCAATGTGGAGAAAGTTACATGAGCTGCTGAGAAGGGAGTATACATTCCTTAGTGTTTGGATGGCTGTGGATGTTTGTTAGGTTCATTTGGTTTGTAAGGTTCTTTTAATTCCAGCATGCCTCTGTTTAGCCTTTGTCTGTATGATCTGTCTACTAGTGAGAGTAGGTATTAAAGTCACTCACTATCACTGTGCTAGGATCAGTATTTGATTTTAACTGTAGTGGTGTTTCTTTTATGAACTTGGATGCCCTTGTGTTTGGTGCATAAATATTTAGAGTTGTAACATACTCTTTGTGGAATTTTATATACACACACATATACATACACACAGGCATATAATAGAAACACAAATTAAACTGTAAAATTGATTGCAATAAGAATATAACAAATTCAACAAAAATTCCATATTCTGGCAGATGCTTTAAGGGAGAAATGAAATATGGAATAGTGTGGTATTTTAGGCCAATTTAGTTTCTTTTTTGGTGTGTGTGTGTGTGTGTGTGTGTGTGTGTGTGTTCATGTGCACATGTGTGTGTGGATACTATATACACTCATTCACACCAGAAGTCAGATAAGGATGTCAGATGTCCTGATCCATCACTTTCCATCATATTCCTCTGAATCTGTAGCTAATTTATCAACCATCAAGCCCCAGTGCTCCTCTTGTCTCTGCTTCCCAAGGGTGGAGGGTACAGCATGTATAAACACACTGAGCTTCTTAGGTGGATTCTGGGAATGTGAACTCAGTTGCTCGTGCTCTGCAACAGACACTCTTACCTGCTGAACTCATTTTCTGCTGGTACCAAAATGATTGAGCAGAGTATTTTATAAAAGAAAAGAAGTTTATTTTGTTTTAGTTCATAGTTTTGGAAGCTAGGAAGTAGAATATGGTGTAGGTGCTTAGTTATCTTCCGGTGATGGCTTCATGCTGCTTCAGCTCATGGTGATAAGTTGAAAAGCAAGGTGGTACATGTGAAGGAAAAAACACAGGGTGGAATTGCGCTTTATAATAACTCATTCATTTTAACAGTTCTTCTTCTTCTTCTTTTTTTTTGGTTTTTCGAGACAGGGTTTCTCTGTGGCTTTGGAGGCTGTCCTGGAACTAATTCTTGTAGACCAGGCTGGTCACGAACTCACAGAGATCTGCCTGCCTCTGCGTCCCAAGTGCTGGGATTAAAGGGGTGTGCCACCAACACCCCACCTTTTCCTTTTTTTTTTTTTAACATTTCTTCTTATTTTTACGTGTGTGAGTGTGTGTGTGTGTGGTGTGTGTGTTCGCGCGCGTGCACGCGCGTGTGTTGAGTTCAGGTACCCGAAGAGGCCAGAAGAGGGTGGTAGATGCTATGCAGTTTGAGCTACAGTTGTGAGCCCCCCTGATGTAGGTATTTTAACCACTGAGCAATGTTTTCAGTACCCACAACTCACTCTCAAGGCAGCTAATCCAGTCATGTGAAATCCACAACTCCAAGAGAAGCATTAATTAATGCACTATCTCTTTTGCTTTTAATCTTTTATTTTTATTGTAGACATAAATGTTTTACTGAAATAAAGAAATAAGTGTAAACCTAAATTACATGTCTTGTGATTTTTCTCACTGTAGAGATATGAATTTTTATACAAATATAGTCAGCATGCAATAATTTCTGTTTTGATCAACATCTTTCTTGATTCTTCAACATTTTGCATAGAGTCTTGCATGTATCATTTTAATGTTATGTAAGTATACCATAGCAATAGCAGTACATTAATATTTATCCATCTATTAGTCAACAGGTCTTTTTAAACATATAAATAAAAATTCCAAAAGCCTCTTTTTAGAAGCAGCTTTATTTATTTATCCTTATTATTCATACTAAATATTTTCTTGGACACATGCTATTCAAGGTGGCACACGTCAATAACCAGAAGTCTCTGGTTAGTCTCCTAAGTAGTTATTTAAAATGGCTGAGAATGTTATTGATATGAACGCTTATGCAAATTCCACACCTCCTACTAACACCACAATAGCAATTAAATCGAGCATGTCATGCAGAGGGAGAAAACTACAACACTAAGTAAAGTTTACTCATGTTTACTTAGTAATTTCATCTTATTTCCAGTTAGATGGTATTGCTTACTGATCAATCCATACCACATAGACAAGTTATCTTTGTTAAAGACAGTGTTTCAGGTAGCTAGGTTGGCCCCATTCTTACTGTGTGGCTAAGGATTATCTTCAGCTTCTGACATTCCTGCCTCGACACCCCAAGGTATTAAAACTGTGTGCCACCATGCCCAGTTTCATGTGGTCCTGAGAAGGACACCCAGGATATTGGACATGTGGGACAAACACTTTATGGAGTGAATTATGAATATGAATATGAATATGAATTATGCCTCTAGTGCTCAGTCATGTTCACTATTGAGAGAGGCGCTTACACGTAATTGCTTTTACTTTTGCACACTAGCTCTGTTCTCTGTAGAAAGAATTGACCATCGTGAAAGCAAAGGAGCCTTCAAGGCAGTTGTCCATGTAAATAGCACAAAGAGATTGGAAGAAAATAACATTTTATCCCCACAGAAAGAGAAAAGAGAAAGAGAACACTGATGACAGAACATGAAATATTACCAGAATTGTGTGTGTAGTAGAAACTCAGAATCTTGAATGAATGAAAATCACAACCCTGGATTTAGTTAGGAAATGATTCATAATGGATGGATGGGCAGAGGCAATGTGAGCAGAACCCTGGCCTCTGGTGGACACTCCTCTCTTAATACTCACTGCTTCTAGGTCCCAGGTGGGTATGTTGAGTCAAACAGAACTTTGAGGGATGGGATAGTTTAAATTTCCCCTCTTAGTGGTTACTTGAGCTAGCTGTCTATTAGCCTAGATCTTGCAGCAACTGGTAAAAATATTTGGCTTTAGACATAGGAGTTGAAGGTTCTGCTTTAGATTCTGGCCTGATCTGGTATAAAACTAAGGAGCCCTGTATTAGGGGATCAGACTCCTACTTAATTTACCACACAATGTTAGATTTTTAGCTTCTTTGTAGTGTGTGTGTGTGTGTGTGTGTGTGTGTGTGTGTGTTATTTTATTACTGTTTAAATCTTCCAGAGAATTGTTTGCAATGTAAAATAAGAATGCCAAGAATGTTTGCATCTGTAATAACCAAACAATTCTGAACAAAGAAAGCAAAATTCTCTGTAGGACTTACCAAGGTCAACATTAAATACGTAATGTAAACCAGACAAGATGGCACCCACCTAGTTAAGAGAAGTGGTGCTTGTGGGGGCACGATGTGGCTTTCTTGGGTCTGGGTGTGATAGCATGAATCTCATCTCACTTCTCACACAGAGTATAGAAGAAAGACTTTTGCTTTCACATACTGAAATCCTCACAAGAGCTAGGAATCTCAGACAATACTGTGCATCAGTGTGGAGGGTTATCTAGGGTTTGTGCCAACCTAAGCAAAAAATTATTTTTAGGATCAGTTTTGTTTTGGAAAATATCCAAGTTTGACTAAAAATAAAACGCCAAATAATCAACTAAATTAGTACTGAAATTGGGCAGTTTGTATGTCAATTACCACCAAAATAATGCTTCAGCCTTTTTCCTTTTCAATTTCCCCAGTTATGGCCTAACACTTCACATTGTGGCCATCTTGTAGCTCATGGGCTGGATATGGTTTGCAGACGGTGGGTGGCTTTGAACTTTCATGTTATGCTAGGCAAGGTGGGTTATTCTTGTAACTTAACTCTATTTCACCATTTCTGTTTCTTGCATCAACATTGTAATATATTTCTTTTAGAAATATTGTCATTTTTGCACTCTAAGAAAAAGTTATGATGGGGGATTTCCTTCTGTATATGCGTTTCTCTTATTGGTTGATGGATAAAACACTGTTTGGCCAATAGAGGCAGAAAGATAGGCAGGACTAGGAGATGAGGAGAATTTCAGAAAGGTAGGCAGAGAGAGACCTCGAGGAGACACCATATAGCCTTGAAAGGAGTAACAGGTCCAGACATTCTCCGGTAAGCCAAGACCCCCTGGAAATACATAGATTTATAGAAATGAGTTAATAATTAAGACAGAGCAAGCAAATAAGAAGCCCTGGCCATCGACCAACAATTTTATAATTAATATAGCATCTCTGTGTGCTTATTTGGGGCTGAAAGGGCGTGGGACCTGGTGGGACAAGAAACTCCAGTTACAAAGTTAAATTCAAAAGCAGAGTAAGGAACAGAAAACCAGGAAGAGCAGCAAGTTTAGTTTAGCTTCATGATCTGCTATTTTGTTCCTGTTTTCTCAGGTCGAAACTTGACTAAGTCAGTTTATGTTACACCTACCTAGGCTGTCCTGTACAAACAAATGAGCCTGGAGAAGGGCTTGATCATATGAAGAAGACAAAGAAACTGAGACAAAACATAATATGACCCCTCACCCCTGACTGCCCCATCCCACTTCTTATCACTTGGGGAATAAGAGGGAGAAAAGAGAATACTGAAGAGTGAATATTTAATTTAGATGATCACATTGGAAATTTTGCAAATGCTACCAACACTGAAAATAAAAATTATGACTTACTTCCTCTATTTTAAAGTAAATTTTTATTTAAATTAAAAACAATAGTTTTTTAAATATAAGGAATTCTCTTGCTTGAATTTTTATACTAATAGTTAGGACAATTTTTTTTCTTTCTAAAAAACTCCTCCATATATTACATCCTGACTGTAGTTCCCTCTTCCTCTCCCTAGTTCCCCTCTCCACTTCCAGGCTCCACTTCTCTCTCTCCAGATCCACCCAGCTCTGCTTCCACTCAAAAAAGAGAGGTTTCCCAGGGACACCCACCAAACACTGCATAACATGCTCCAGTGAGACCAGACACATACTATCACATCAAGGCTGGTTGAGGCAACCCAGTAGGAGGAAGAGGCTCACATGGGTAGGTAAAAGAGTCAGCAACAGCCCCACTCCCACTGTTAGGAGTCCCTCAAGAACACCAAGCTACTCAGCCAGAACATATACGCAGAGCACCTAGGTCAGACCCCTACAGGCTCTTTGATCTCTGGCAGTCCCCATGAGTCCCAGTAAATTGATTCTGTGGGCCTCGCTCTTGTGGTGTCCTTGTCCCCTCTTGTTTCTGTGATCCTTCCTCCTCCTCCTCCACAGGACTCCCCAGGCTCTGACTAACATTTGGTTGTGGGGTTCTGCATCTGCTCCCATCAGTTGCTGGATGACATCTCTCTGGTCCCTTTGATGACAATTCTCTAGGCTTTAGTCCCCAAGCACCCTGCAGGTTGAAGGTTTGTGGCTGGGTTGGTGTCCTAGTCCCTCCAACTGAGGCCTTGCCTGGTTACAGAGGATGTCTGGTTCAGGCTCTGAGGATACTTTACTTTTTATTATTAAGTGTGTCTTTTATTAGATGTTTTCATACATGTACACAATGCATACTGACGCCTCTCACCCCTAACATCTCCCATAAGGCCGTTACCCTGCCCATCCTTCCCACTCTCCCTGTTGGTTTTGTTTTGTGGTCCTCTGAGGTTACAGGGGCCATCTGTGTGTCCAGGTCCAGCAAAACATTGAGAGTTTTGTTCTTACCAGTTATTGCTAGTAACAGTAGATTTTACATTGTTCTCGGATGCTCTGAAGCCCCTAACAGTTACCAAAGACCAGATGCACACTAACTTCTCATTCAGTCCTCCACAGAGAATTTCACCACAAACACATAGAGAATGCTCCAATAAGTCCACGGGTGAGCATGCTTGTCATAAAGAAGGGCCCAACTCTCTCCTGACATTTATAATCACATTTCCATATCTATTTAGTCAACTTGAAATTTGACGTGCTTAATTTTGATCAATAATAAAACTCCAAGAATAGTACATTTATGTGTAAGTATATTTGTTTGTGAGAGACATAAAGTTTACAAATGGAGATTTAAAACTGGTTTCTGTTTATTTTTAATTTAGATGCTAACTAGTTTAAAATCTAAATGAATTGTGAAAGTTAATATAATCAACAGTTCTGAGAAATGTTTTGTAGAATCTTTCCTCTCAACCTTGTTCTGAGTTAGTCAAATTTAACCCAACAAATATTTGTTGGGGCATACCATGTGCAGTGTACTATGGCAGAAGCCAAGGCAAAGATCTAACTATTCATCTAACTCTTTGTATGTGGCCTCTCAAGTTTTAGGACTGCTGCCCAGATCTGTATAAAATTAACTTTGTGTTTTATTCATTGCTTATGAAATGCCTAAGTACCATAGTAGCATACTTCAATTGGATCTACAACCTCATTTATAGTTCAAATGTAATGCATAATAAATTGGATTTGACTTAATGATTTCTGTTGACTTTTTGGGTAGTTTGGGCTTCCTATGCATAAGTGAAGCATTGTTACCTGCTATCTCCCAATGAGACTCCAAAGAGTCACATCAGTCTTTTGGCTCAATAATTTGACAAATGCCAAGATATATCTTGGCTATTCATTTCAGCCTTTGAGTGGCAGCATTTTTGTATTAAACAAGTATGTAGGGGAATCTACTAAGTTAATATTAGTGCTACATGCTGAGGATAAAGACTGAGATGATACTAAAGGAGCCATAGAGAAGGATTTAGACAGTGATACTTCCCACATTTCATATTGAACTCTTTAGGTGTTGGTCAGATTCTATTAATAGACAATATTGTTCCATACTATCAATGTAGTTCTACAAATTAGCTCTTGCAGGTATGTCTAGTTTAGGAATAACAATTACACAAGTTTTTATCCTCTCTCCCTCTATCTATGTTTCTCTATCTTATTGTGTGTGTGCATGTGAATTCATAAATGAAGTTAAATATTCATTTAAAAATAAAGAATTTCCTATATTCTAATGTAGCTTATGAACATTATCCAGTTAAATTGAGAACAGAAAAATGTTTTATTTTTAAATAAACTATAGTATAATATCTTGATAAAATGTTAATAGAATAAAAACTACTTTTAATACCAACACTACAAAATTTCATTTATAAAATGTGACTAGCAGAGGTGAATTATTCACATGTATTGGATGAAATTTCAATTAATAGTTGATTTATAATAGTAATGTCTGTTCTATAGGCATTAGTTTCTCTGAGTGTTGTTATGTAGCTTCCAGTTCTTTTTGAAGCCCAAGTACCATTTATTAAGAAAATGGAATATTCATTTTCTGAGAGCAGAGCTGATTAACTAGATATTATGATTCTGATTTCTTGCAAAATATCATTACTTTATCTAAATAGTCTCAGAATAATTGAGGCATTATCATTAAGAATGTCTAATTTCTCATTTAGCCATAAAGCTCCATAGATAAACTGATAATTATTATTTTTTAATTTTTTTTTTGTTTTTTCAAGACAGGATTTCTCTGTGGCTTTGGAGGCTGTCCTGGAACTAGCTCTTCTAGACCAGGCTGGTCTCAAACTCACAGAGATCTTCCTGGCTCTGCCCCTTGAGTGCAGGGATTAAAGGTGTGTGCCATCACCGCCTGACTGAACTGATAATTATTATATGGGTTTATTTTTCTAAGACTTATTTAGGAGAAAAGAACACATATTAGCAGAGATTCTATGATGAAGGTTTTCACTTTTAAAAGTAAATTTCCAAGTTATGTTTTAATACTGCAAAAGTTTTTGCCCTTTTCTGGACACTGGTCCCATCTCTAGCTACTGTACTTTTGTAAAATTTACCAGACAGACCAGTGAGCTAATGCCCCTGTAAAGTTTGATGTAATGGATGTTCTCTTTCCCTGGCTATGTAGCCCTGCTTCATCTCATCTCCTTTTCCATGTTTTCTCCTATGTGCAAGGGTTAGAGAATTACTTAATTGTTGGGGGTGTTAATTTGGATCAAATAGGTTCAGTTCAATTTGGCTGCATTGGTCCTGATCAATGCCCAACTAGTCTAGAGTGAGCAGTGTTGTGTTCAATTTGGCTGCATAGATCCTGATCAATCCCCAACTAGTCTAGAGTGAACAGTGTTGTGTTCTGGTTTTGTCTTTTATGGTTACAGTGCAAAGCTGATTAAAAAGGCAAGGAGGACTGTAAGTTTTGTCCACATGTATGTTTAAGTTAAGCAAACTCAGAGTTGTCTTTTTATACATGTTCAGTTGTGTGGAATTTTCTTTATTTGTGTTTTTATGGGTTGTGTGGTGTTTTGCAGTATATTCTTATTCTCTTTTCCTTTAGTTTATCTGCCTGCTTGTTTTCCAAAGAGAGAAAGTAAGAAAGGACATGGAGTTGGGAGCATGGGGGAGATCTGTGTTGAGGGAGGGGAAACCATGATTAGAATCTATTGTTTAAAAAAGTTACTTTCAATTAAAAAATATAAAATTCTAAAACATTGTTGTAAGAATTCTTTTTAGAAGTTTCCCTCTTATATCTGTATATGAATGCAAACATTTGCAACTAAACACATGCATGTGTTAATATATCAATATATATGATTTCTCATATTAATAAATTAATGTTTCTACAGGATGGTAAGAAATCTGTTGATACATGCATTTTCTTATATAAGATTATGCATATGCATCTGTATTGTAAGTACCTAGGCAGAGCACATCAGACTAGACTTGATATTGTTCAAAATCTATGCACGTCCAAGCCCTGAGACTTCTGTCTCATCACTGTTTCTGTGTTTCTGTTCTATAAGTACCAATGTGGCTACTGATAACTTCTTGTTAAGCCAGTGCTGTTACTTGGGTTTTTACTTCAAACTTCATTCAACACATGTAATTCAGATCTCCTCAGCACAAACTCCACTGTCCTTCCTTTTAAAAGTGCCACAATTTATGGGATTTTAAATGTCTTCATCTGGAGGGGATGTGAGGAAAGTCATACTGGGGAGATTCAGGAAGCATCTCTCAGCTTCGTTTCTCAAGTTTATCCCTGAATTTTAAATTTTCCACCTTCAACTTTTGACAGGTTGAGAATGACAGGTTGAAAACATTAGGATTGGGAGACTCCCAAGAGGAATAAGGCACCATTTGAAGGCATCACCAGAACATCTGCGTCCTGCATCATGCTTTTCTCTGTTTTCTGACAACCTGGAATGAGAAATGAGGATTCTAGCCTTGTCAGCAGAGTGAAGAGCTGAGGAGACTGCTGAATTGGAGCAAAGGTTATGAGCCTGGTAGAGGTCCAGATTTCATAGCTCGCTAAAACCAGGTTAGGCTCTTGATATCTTGTCTCCTTCATTTTCCAGTTTCCCAAGATTTTATAAATAGCAATGTATATTTTCTCAAAAAAATGAGAGGAGAGAAAGAAAGGAAGGAAGAAGGAAAGATCCACGCAAACCTGTTGACTGAAATCTTTGTACCCCTCTACACTTTTACACCTCTATTTTTACCTATTACTTTCACATTCTAATCTAGAGATGATGAGGCATTGGCAGGTGGCCACAGTGACAGTTTTTAATCTTCTGTCAGTCTTTAGGATGCTATTTCAAGATTCTTTTATTCACCTGCCATTCACCCTCTCATCTAAATTTCAATTTCTTTCCATGTTTTCAATGCATATTTTCTCAGAAAAGTGCTTGTGAGAGATCTTTCCAAACACTCAGCATATGGTACTCTAATGGGAAATCTCTTTAGTTGTTTTGTATGCTCATCACCCTTAGCAGATCGCTCACCAGTGGCAAGGCAAGGCAAGGCAAGAGAGAGCAAGAGAGTAAACCTGAGAAAAGAATACTAGTTCTGGTGCAGGTCCAGGGTCCAATTCAATATCAGTTGTAGCATTTAGTAATCTTATCCCTTTAATGTCCATCATTTGAGACAGTTCCTTAATCTTTTTTAAAAATAAATATCATTTTAAGCAGTTATTTTGTGGCATGCACCTCCAATCAGGCATGTCTGATATGTCTGTGATTAGATTTCAGGTACACATTTTTTTATGGGAGTTGGGAACAGTGCAGCAGGATGCTGTCTTGCTAAGCATGTCAGCAGGTGTCTGATGTTAATTGATTTCACTACAGATGATGGTGTTAATCTTCCTGTTAAAGTGTTATCTGCTAGAGTGTTCTATTGTAAAGTTACTATTTTTCTTTGTGTACTTTGTGAGGAATACAGAGTGTATGTAGATGTCCTCTTTGACATCAAACTTTCACTTGCTGGTTTTAGTACCCAGACTGGTAAATTAGAATGACAATTATTAACTAGATAATATTGTAATGCTCATTTTTGATTTGATAAGCATACTGAATGTGTCTTAGACAGTGTCCTTTGTTTTCTGACATAAACGATGAAATGTTTAGAATGAACTGACAAGTACATAATTGCTAATTAAAAAAGGCAAGCAGATCAAAATGATAGAAGGCATCGAGGAATTCTACTTGGATAGGATTGTCTGGAAGGGCCTCTGTGCTGGACTAATAGATTTGCCATGTAATGATTTAGTCAGATGGGTGATATTTCAAGCAGCCTGAATACAGGTCTTGGTAAGTTCAGGAAAACAGAATTAAGCATTGCTGAGTGAGGGAAAGTGGGGGTGGGGGAGGTAATGAGGTGATCCTGTTCCTGGTTAGTCCAAGGGGATTTGAGGCTGCACTGAACTCTGACCAGCAGGGTGATGTTACATATGTCATTCTCTGAACACCAGAACTTCAGTATTGAATGATATGGTTAATTTCCTCTATTTGTACTAACTGTGTCAAGCCCCACAGTGCTTGGTTAAGAGAACAATAATCACTGTGAGATGCAAAATAACGTTTTCTTATCTGCCTCTCTGAACTACACCAAGAAGACTTAGGACACAGGAAAATCTGTAGAATTTGAATTTATTTTGGAATGGGGAACATAGTATCAAAATTCCTCTTATAAGCTCACTTCTTCTTGGTATAAACTGCCCTTGTCTTTTAGCCACCATGGGATGCTTTTGGTATAGAACATAGTCCTTTTCATTCATATGAAGCAGAGCTATCTTTCAAAAATGAAAAATTCTTCATGTAATTCATTTGTTTAAATTTTAGCTATTTCTGATTAAATATCAAGGATGGCTTCCAGCTGGATGAGACCTTCTGTGATCTGAGCCTGTATTCCTCTTCATGAGACTCTTCTTTTTCACACAGATGGACTTTAGATTTATTTCTTTTCTTTAGTTCCAGAATATGTACTCCCACTCCCCAAAATGTAAGTTCACTGCCAAGTTGCAAATATGACCTCCTTTGAAAAAAAAAAAAAGAGAAGAAAAAAGTTTTTCCAAAGTAGTTGTCAGTATCACTATGAAATCATCCCCATGTGGTCCCTAAACTCAAGGACAACTGTCTTTAAGAAGAGTGTGGAGAAGCTCCAGAAAGTAGGCAATGCTATGAAAATGTAGGCAGACTGAATCAAATAGAAGCATTTGCAAAAGAAGGATTGCTGGAACCCATACGGAGAGGTATGAAGGGTGCTCCTTCAGGGTTTCCAGAACAAGTCTACTCTGCTTAAAACTAGATTTAACAGTTCTCACACCAAGATCCATGCTGCATTTCTATGACTTGTAAACCAGGAAGTCTGTGGGCATTTTCTTAGGGTTTCTTTTGCTGTGAAGACACACTATGACCATGGCAACTCCTAAAAACAAAACAAAACAAAACAAAACCCAATAAAACCAAACCAAAACAAAAACCAACAAAACCATTTAGATGTCATGGCAGCTTACAGTTTCAGAGATTCAGTTCATTGTCATGATTGGGGGGCATGGCATTATGCAGGGAGACATGTGGCTGGAGCTGAGAGTGATTTTTTCTTGTAGGCTACAGGAAGTCAATGACAGCCACACCAAGGGAAGCTTGAGCAGGAAACCTTAAATCGTGGCCCAGCAGTGACACACTTTCCCCAACAAGGCTGGCTACACCATCTAACAGTGCCACTATCTTTGGGGGTGCATTTTCTTTCAAACCACTACGACATTTCTTACCAGAATTGAGAGAAATGAACAGAGGTCAGATTCATTGCTTTATCTCAGGGAAAATAATCCTTCGTATCTATTACCCAGTAACCTGTGCTCTTCTTTCTCTGTGTTGTTACCTTTGGGGAAGTCTACCTGATTCCTGAGGCTGCCACTTGTTTCTGTCTTGTGCTTCCATGGAATGGTATAGATTCAACATTAAAGAACTCACACATTTATTTCAATGTGATTAGCACAATATATTATAATTATTCTTTGAAACACATTATTTCCAGCCACAAGAATCAGACACAAGTGCTTGTACACACTAGACAAGATATCTGCTACTGAGCTGTTCCCTAGACCTGTAATTATTCTTTTCTGCTATATTTTTTAGAATATAAGTTGCGACAGGTTGTTCATCCTTTACTTATTTCTGTTTCCTGGGGAATCCAGTGTTGTTTCACAGAGAAGAGGACACAGCAGTTGAAAAATTAGCAGACTTTCAGTGGCAGGGGAAGGGTCAAGCACATTTTAACCAGTGGAACTAGACATTGAAAGGCAGGCAGACTGGCTGGAATGGATGCCAAAGGCCCCACAGGGGAGTAAGTTTAGTGTAAAATAAATTGTTTGGAGATTCATGGGGGAAAACAAGAAAGAAAATTTTCATTTGCGTCAGATGATGAAATGCCATGCAGAAGTTGAAGTAGTTTATCTCTTAGACCAAGACTTGAAACTGGAATGCCTATGGGTAATATTAAAAAGTGAAGTGCACAAGGTGAAGGATTTCCTTCTCTCCTTAATTTAACAACTCTGAAGAACAAATGCTCCAGCAGTATCCTAAAGTCCATCAGCTTGGGAGGATAAAAGAGAGCAGTGGGAAGCACGGTGAACACAGAGCATGTGTTCTCTTTACAGTCAGAGCCTTGGAAGTGTAGGAGTGTGGGAACAGGGATGCTGTATATTATACTCTTTTCCAACAGAATTTATAATTCTAAACTTTTGGAGCCAAAGGCTTGGTTTATAAATTTTGACAATTGCTTCAAGTTTTTCTGAAGGTAAATATCAGTTCTTTAAAAAACATAACAAAATATATGTAATTCTTTGTAGCGTTAAGGGACACAAAATTGTGACCTGTTTCAAACAACTGCAAAAATAAATGTCGGAGAGAAAGAAATGTCAAGATTCATTGTTGGTCTACCTATGTGTGGTGGTTTGAATAAGAATAACCCCCATAGGCTCACTATTTGAATGCTTAGCACCAGGGAGTGGTACTATTTGGAAGGATTAGGAGGCGTAGCCTTGTTGGAGGAAGTGTGTCACTGGAAGGTAGGATTGGAAGTTTCAAAAGCCCTTGCATTGCCCAATCTCTCTCTCTTTCTGGGGCCTGCAGATCTGGATGTAGAACTCCCAATTACTTCTCCAGTACCATGTCTGTCTGTGTGTTTCAAGACTCCCAGACATGATAACAATAGACTAAATCTCTGAAACCGTAAGCCAGATGTGGAGGTTTGAATGTAATTGGTCTCCATGAGCTCATAGGGAGTAGCATTATTAGGATGTGCAGGTTTGTTGGAGTCAGTATGGCCTTGTAGGAGGAAGGGTGTCTCTGTGAGGGCAGGCTTTGAGGTTCCCTATGCTCAAGATACCACCCAGTGTCTGGGACCATTTCCTGTAGCCTGTAGGATGTAGGACTCTTAGTTGCTTTTCCAGCACCATGTCTGTCTGTATGCCACCATGTCCTACCATGATATTAATAAACTGAACTTCTGAAGTATAAGTTGAGCCACCACAATTAAATGTTTTCCTTTATAAGAGTTGCCATGGTCATGGTGTCTCCCCACAGCAATAGAACAGTGGCCAAGACGCTGTTTAGCTACTGATAAAAGCATTGAAAAACTGTACTTGGCATGCACTGATTATAATATAATGGGAAGGACAGTTTGCTTTCCACAAGAAAACACTTGAGGGCTGTGTTCAGTTCTAGACAAATAAGGTTATCACCAGTTATGGTTTTGTTCTGGAATTGAAGTACTGTACTTCTTTCTTTCTTTCTTTCTTTCTTTCTTTCTTTCTTTCTTTCTTTCTTTCCTTCCTTCCTTCCTTCCTTCCTTCCTTCCTTCCTTCCTTCCTTCCTTCCTTCCTTCTTTCTTTCTTTCTTTCTTTCTTTCTTTCTTTCTTTCTTTCTTTTTTATTAGTTCAAGTTAGGGAACAAGCTTGTTTCACATGTAAGTCCCTTCTCCCTCCCTCTCCCCTCACCCCATCCCTCCTCCCGCACCCCAACCTACCCCCCAACCCATCTACCCACCACTCCCCAGGCAGGGTAGGGCCTCAACCGGGTCTCTGCAAAGTCTGCGAAATCTTCCTGTGCTGGGCCTGGGCCCTTCCCCATGTGTCCAGTGCCAGAGTGAAACCCTTCAGGTGGGATGGGCTCTCAAAGTCCCTTCTTACACCAGGGAAAAATACTAATCCACTTCCAGAGGCTCCCTGGAGTGCAGAGGCCTCCTTATTGACATCCATGTTCAGGGGTCTGGATCAGTCTTGTACTGGCCTCCCAGACAGCATCTGGGGTTGATGTGCTCTCCCTTGTTCAGGCCAACTGTTCCTGTGGGTTTCTCCAACCTGGTACAGACCCCTTCGATCTTCATTCCTCCCTCTCTTCAACTAAATTCCAGATTTCAGCTCAGTGTATATCTGTGGATGTCTGTCTCTGCTTCCATCAGCCACTGGATGAGGGCTCTAGGATGGCATAAAGAGAAGTCATCAATCCCATTTTAGGTGAAGGGCTTTTAGTTTATCCTCTCCTCCATTACCTGGATTGTCAGATCATGTCATCCTTGTAGGTCTCTGGAGATCTCCCTAGTTCCAGATCTCTTCTTGGACCTATAATGGTTCCCTCTAATATGGTATCTCTCATCCTGCTCTCTCTCCTCTATTCTTCCCCCAACTCACTATTTCTGCTCCTCTACTCCTCTTCTCTTGCTCTTATTGTGGCAGTACCCTCTCCCCTACCCTCATGCTCCCAATTAGCTCAGGAGTTCATGTTATTTCTATAAATTGTTTATTAATAAAATATGATTATAGTAACTTTTTATTCACAAATAAAGAAACTTATTCATTGAGCTCATACTAATGCCAGATGCTGTTCAAAGCACATGGGGAGCACATATGGACACATGGTAAATATCTCTGCTCTCCAAAAGCTTTCATTCATTCAGTATGAGTATTTCTTCTTTTTCTATTTAATTTTTACAAAATTATAATTTCACATGTCAATCCCTTCTCCCTCTCTCCCCCCTCCCACCAACCCCCACCAGCCTCCTCTCCCCTCCCCCCTCGGCTCCCCATAGAAGATAGGGCCCTCCACGGGGGCTCCCCAAATTCCACAACATCATTCTGGGTGGACCTAGGCCCTCCCCCATGTGTCCAGGCCAGGGAGCATCCCCTCACGTGGGATGGGATCTCCAGTATGACTATTTCAAACGGATGAAGTCATCTTCTCTGTGTCTTGTGTCACACAGTTACATGCTTCAAAGTTGCATTGGTCCTCTTGATTGCTCTTGTTTTGAAGGATAATTACATTCTGTTGGCCTTTCATTAGATTTCTCTAACAGTGCCCTTGTGCTCAATTCATTAGCTAGTGTTAATTAGAATTCTAGGAATATATTTGAAATGCCAAAACTTTAATTTTACAAATAAAATGCTTGCCTTCACATTAGTACATTAGGCAATATATAACTTTATCAATGCATTCTATGAGGTAGCATATAAGTACACTTGATTGTTGGAAATTTTGGCTTTTTTTGTAAACCATTAGTGGCAAATTAACTTTACTTATAATATTTTTAAAATTAAAAACCTGATTGATTGCTATTTCTTTATTAGGTGTAAATTCGGTCAGAAACCAAAAGAAGGAGGCAATATGAAGTAATTACTACTGGGAGAATAGAGAGACAAAGGAGTGAGCATAGAGCATGACAGAAACACCAGCTGCTACTTTGACCACACTTATAGTCCCCAAGCCCTACAACAGTACATGCTTATAATGGGAGGGGGAGAAGTGGAGAAGGCAGATAAAAAACCCAATTCCTCACCTACCACAATACAAAGGATTGGCTATCATCTAAATGTATCAAAACTAACAAACAACAGTAAGCTTGTCATTAAGAAATATGTCAGTATCACCAGGAATAACTTGGAGTTGAGACTGTTGCTTGGGGAGCAATACAGCCAACACTTGGAGTATTGGTTTCTTCCTCATCTTTTTACAGATAGTTCATTCAGAATTAAATAAACTGCTTTCAAATGATGTAAAGGAAGAAACTCTTTGTTCTTACAAAGTTCTTTGTGGTGAAAAGAAGTGAATCCAAAGTAAAGCTCATGAAACTTCTCGATACACACATAATCAAGGCACACTGCAGAGGTGAAATGTGTCTAATTAACAGACAGTTGGGACAGCTTGGAACAAAAGCAGAATGAAGAGTGAGAATCTCCATCTGGTCTGTAGCATTTCTTCTGGCATGGGGACTGGGAAAGACAGGGGTCAAAGGAAGTTATCTAGACCTAAGTGTGTTGGCAACAGAAAAAGAAGGGTGCAAGTCAGGAAACTCGGACATAGTTAAGAATACTCGAGAGGGACACATCTCCAGGGTCACAGAGTCATGTGTCTGCCATATCTCAACCACCCTACAACAATCTTAGGAGAGAACAACTATGGTCATTAACCCATTGTAAATAAGGAACCTGACACATGCTCGCCTCATCAGGGGCTCATGCCAAAAGGCAAAGCCATCAGAAAATTCTGCTCTCATTTTAGCAACAAACTTTATGCTCATCCTTTTTGTTTTATGATACTTCTAGCGGTGGAATTTTATTTTATAGCTCTCATAAGTATCTATCTAATGATGGTGGGCATTACCAATCAATATGTGAAAATTCAGGGCATCCTGTAACAACCTCCAATATGACTTCTTAGTTGCTAAGTTGGTTTGAGTGATTCATCCTTTATCTTGTTTATGTATTTCATTTTTGTCTCAGTTTCTAGTAATTAAACAATTCAGAATATTTCAAGATGTCTGCACATACTCTTTAAATGTTCTTGGTAGAATATATATGATCATTGAGATGAATGCTGCTCCATCCACAGAAGAGTATTGGCACAGACTGCAGGGCCATCACATGCATTGCTGCCCAGACACATGCTTGCTAAAATGTCAGGAACATTTGGATGCAAGCTCTGTCTCAAACTACATATCTACATTTTTTTTATTTCTGTTGATAGCATATTGAAACACATCAGTCTTCAGAGCTACTGATCTTACTAAATTCAATTCTCTAGAAAAAAAATTAGATCTGTTGAATTTTCTGTTTATAACATTTGTAAGAAGTGATAGGTTTCATTCTCCCTTAATTTTTTTTAGCTTTCTATTCCATTTTGCCTTACTGTTTTGGTTAGGATTTCTCTTACAGTGTTGAATAGAAGTGGTGATGGCATATTTATTTGATTTATTTTGAATCTCCCAGAGGATGCCTTCCATCACACATGACCTTTGCTTAGCACTTTATTATCAATAATTATCTTATTTTGCTAAGTATTATTAATATAGAATGAGAATTTAATTTTAGGCTTTTGTTTTATTAATGTGTTAAATCATACTAATTAATTTAAGATAGTAAAAGAAACCCTGCATGTTTTTGATGTTTTACAATGTTGGGTATCACTATTTGGAACCAGCAGACTTCCAGTAAAAAAAAAATATTTGTATTCGACCCTAAGAGAGACATACATGGTCCCCTGGAGAAGGGGAAAGGGACAAGATCTCCTGAGAAAATTGGGAGCATGGGAGGCGGAGGTGAGGGAACTAGGAGAATGAGAAGGGAAGAAGAGGAGGGGTGAGGAAGACATGATGGGACAGGGAGGTTGAGTTGGGAGAAGAACAGAAGAGAGCAAGGTAAGAGATATCATAATAGAGGCAGACATTATAAGTTCAAAGAGAAATCAGGCACTAGGGAAGGTCTGGAGAGCTACAAAGATGACACCAACTAACAATCTAAGCAACAGAGGAGAGGCTGCCTTAAATGCCCTCTCTTGATAATGAGATTGATGACTGATTCATATGCCATCGTATAGCCTTTATCCAGCAGCTGGTGGAAGGAGAAGCAGACACCCACAGCTAAACCTTGAACTCAACTGAAATCTAGATGCAGAGAAGGAGGACTGATGAGCAAAGGGGTCCATGCCAGGCTGGTGAAACCCACAGAAACAGCTGACCTGAACAAGGGAAAACTCTTGGTCCCCAGACTGATAGCTGGGAAACCAGCATGGGATTGATCCAGACGCCCCTGAATGTGGGTGTCAGTGAGGAGACCTTGGAAATCTATGGGGCCTCTTGTAGTTGATCAGTACTTATTGCTACCATAGGAATTGACTTAAGGAGCCTATCCCACATAGAGGGATACTCCCTGAGCCTAGACACAAGGGGGTTGGCCTAGAATATGACAGACTTTGAAGACCCCCCTATGGAAGGCCTCACCCTCACTGGGGAGCAGAAAGGGTATGGGATAGGTAGGGCATTAGTTGGGGAGGCAGGGGAAGAAGGGAGGGAGAGGGACCTGGGACTGACATGTAAAATAATTTTCTTTCTAATAAAAAAAGGAGGAAAAAAGTTTTGTATTCGGGAGAGACATTGACTTTTTATAACCTACTTTATTTTGTATGAGTGTGCATGTGTGTGTATAAATATGTGTGTATCTCTCTCTCTCCCTCCCTTTCTCCCTTTCTCCCTTTCTCCCTTTCTCCCTTTCTCCCTTTCTCCCTTTCTCCTCTCTCTCTCTGTGTGTGTGTGTGTGTGTGTGTGTGTGTGTGTGTGTGTACATGTGGAGGTGAGAAGATAACTTTCAGGAGTTGTGATGGGATTTGGGAGAAATCCAGAGACTGAACTAGGGCCACCAGACTGTTACTTCAATCACCTTTACACGTGAACCATCTTGCCAATCCAACACTTATATTTTAATTGATTTTCCATTTAGGGAGTAACATTAGGAAAGCACACACTAGAAAAGTAATTCTAAGAAGCATGAAGAGAAAAATAGAAGATGCAGCTAAGGTTTAGCTAATAACAATGTGAAGGAGGTTTTGCCTCTGGGTTTCAATACTTGATTTTTAAGAACAAAGTAAGAAAGAAGTTACCTAAGGACAGAGTTACTCCCTGTCTTCTAGCAAGGAATGGCCATTCCATACTCTTGTTACACATAAGCCATGAATGGTCCCCATGTGTTTTCTAGATAGAAAGCGATATAAAGCTGGGTGGAAAGGAGTAAACGCTCCCCTTCTTTTGTAAACTTTCCCCTTTCTGGCCACACTCTCTAGCAGG
The DNA here is from genome assembly GCF_003668045.3 of Cricetulus griseus. Classification (NCBI taxonomy): domain Eukaryota; kingdom Metazoa; phylum Chordata; class Mammalia; order Rodentia; family Cricetidae; genus Cricetulus; species Cricetulus griseus. The sequence continues at coordinate 253,730,994 of NW_023276807.1, forward strand.
AGTGGGACTATGTGGGTCACATTCCCATCATTCTGATGGCTTATCCTTTCATCTGTAGATAGCTACATTGGTAAAAGAAACTTAAATTTCTACATATTTAAATTTAATGTGCTCATATTCAAAAGAAAATTTGTGCTATATGTCTGATTTCTTTAGTGTTTCAATTTCTGAGCCATTTACTAGGATTAAGAAAAGTTATTCTTAGAAGCAATCTTATTTTGCCCAAAGTTTGAAAGTATTTCAGAAGCTTTCAGTGCATTTTAGAACTTTTTAATTGCTAGATGTGAGTGTGTCATCTACATGTTATATTTTTACATGCTTCATGTCTCATTCCTGCACAGTACTGTAGTGATATTGCCAATCAAGCTGACAGGCAAACTTCTTGATTCTGCATGGCTGTATCTCACAGAGGAGATGGACATAGCACACATGCCCCTAAAATGGATATGCTGCAACTAGCACATTTTTACTAAGGTGTGTCCAAATTACTTTAATTGATCTAGAATTGACTTTTGTTTTCTTTTCAAACAAGGGCCAGTTCTCCTACCCATTAACCAGCCTCCCCTTTTGCTACTTGTATGCCTCTTCTGTATACCCTCTTCATGACTAATTTACATTCTACTCCATTGGTTTATTCATGTGTTTCTGCACACAAACTGTAGTGTCCTAAAATGAATAGTGATGCAATTGTTCTTCCAAATAAAATGTGAAGTTCATTTATACATTTCTTAAAATTTCTACTTACAATTTGGTTATGGTTGTGGCTTTCTGCTTCTTGACTGTAGACACAATATGGCCAACTTCATCAAGCTCCCACTGCTGCTGCAGCTTCTTCACGAAGATGGGCAATAGCCTCCAACTTCAACTAAAAGCAAGCCATTTATTCTTAAGTTTATTTTTTGAGGGGGCGGGTACACACTGTGATAGGGAAGGAAACCAAGACAGTACAATGCAAGCATTCCAATTACAATGGATATTCTATAGGTGTGTGTGTGTGTGTGTGTGTGTGTGTGTGTGTGTGTGTGTTGTATTGCTTTCTCTATTTACTCTATACTCTGAGCTGGGCTAGAACTTGATTTGTATCTCAGATTATCCTTGTACTCTCAACAATCCTCCTGACTCAGCCCCCTGTGTGTTGGAATAGGTATGAGCTATGGATAGGTATGGCTAATGGATTTTTGTTAAAATCCTAAATTGGTTATAGATTTTACTATAACAGTGAGTATTCAGTTTTACATTTCATTTTATACCTGTATAAAATGTATATGTATATATACACAGTGAATTATACACAGTAAATTTGATTTTTACTGTGGTTTTTAGAAGACTGATATCTATTATGTTTTTTAACCCTTCTGTCCTATATCTTTGAATATACTATAATTGGCCATATTTTTGAAGACTTAGTGATCAATGGACTAAATGAAAGGACTAAATTGGTCAAAATAGCTCAAATCCTACTTTGAACTGGATTTGATGTTTCATTGACCACATGCTTTCTGCCTTACCTTTGGTTCCAACCAATAGCTCTCTACAAGTTAGGTCACTTTCATCTTAATGCTGCCTACTGCTGGTCCTCTATTTCTTTCCGTAGACTATTTCTACAGACCAATATAATGTGTGGATCTGCGATAGGTAACTCAGAACTGGTGGAGGAAATTGAGCTTCACTCTGTGGCTTCACAGTTCATTGAGCAGCAGTTATTTATACTGGCTAATAATTAACACGCCCCATGATGTACAGATTGAGTAAACCCAGCTTGAGATCCAAGAAAACCAAGGACAATCATCCATCCTGAAGACTAGAGAGCAAAGACCCAAGAAGAATTGATGTTTGAGTTATTACTCAGCAACAAGAAAAAGGCATCATTCTAGTTTGAGAACAGACAGGTAGGAGAGATTCTCCCCTTACCTGGGGAAGATTTACGTAACTGGGTGAGATATATTTAGAGTAGCGAGAGCAACCTCTTCTATTTAGTCTTCCAATTTAAACATTAATCTTTTCCAGAATAACCTCATAAAAACATAAAGAGTACTTTTGTAGCAAATATCTGGGTATCCTTTGGTCCATGTGAATTGACATGTTAAAACCAACTGTACATTGCCTAATCTATTGAATTTACTTCAGGGAACCACCTATAAAGTAAATTACCCACACTCCACCCTTGTCTAAGAATCTGGTTTTCATGTAGGAGTTCAGCTAAGACATTCAAGTAGTATTTGGTATGGAAAGAAAGGTTGACTCTGCAGATGGTGATGCTGCTGCACTGGTATTTAGGGTTGTTGTAATTAGTCTCCGAGACACCAAGCAATGATAAAATAATGTTGAACATACAAACTCATTTTCTATTGTTTCTTGAAGATCCTGTAAAATGCAAAATTGCTTTATAAAAGATCTTGTCATTTTTTTCTAGGCATGAAAATGGATACCCATTTGAACCCATGAACACTTTTTACAAAAATAGAATAGCACTCCAAATACTTTACAGTTTCTGTAATCACTGCCTTGCAAAACAAAGAACAGCAGAGAAGTTGAGCTGTGAGAAGAGGAAAGCTACATATCAGACTCATTGCTCTAATTTGACAGGCTAAGTTTAGCTAAATTTATTCTCAGGATGGTTGTACATTGTTAGGTGCTAAAAAGACCCATAATTACTACTAATGACCTATATAGTCAAATTTGCTTTTATTTATTGAAAAAATAAAAGTATTAAAATCTTTCAATAACTTAACTTTGTTAAAAGATTTTTTAAAAATCTGATGTTTAACATACTTGTATTGGAAAAGAGTTTATTCTATAGAATATTTTCTTATGTTTTGTTTTCCTATGTTTCATACAAGGTGACTCCAGATACAATATAGAGATTTTGGATTTTCCTTTAACAAGCATGTGTAGATTTACAGAAGGAAAGATCCACCCTGCAACCCCAAAGCTAGCCTTAATTTTTCATTGCAATGGGACCACATAAAGACCATTAGCTACTTAGGTCTGTAGAGGGCAGCAGAGACAAGCATTTGGGAATCAGCATGGGTGGGCCAGCTTCATGGCAGGAAGGAGGAAGGGAGCACCTGTTTGGGCTGTCCCACCTCCCACCCACGTTAGGTTGGTGTGCTGTGGGAAGAAGCCATTAGGGTAAGATGTCGGCATGGGTGTGGGCACTAGTCTGGAATTTCAGACCACTCAGCTGGAGTTGGGTAACGCCACTGGGCCAATTACTCTTCTTGGGATATTTTCTCTTGATGATTCATGGTTTTTCTTAAAATGTTTCACTTATCCAGTGGTCTCTGGATTCCTTAGTTGAATGCTTTTATTCTCCTGGAAAGATAAAAGCAAAACCCTGCCCCAATCCAAACTGTGGGGGTTCCTTTAATGGCAGGTTATATCTTTCATAGGGCAAAATGTTTTTTTTGGGGGGGGCAACAGAAAAAGTATTATGTTTCAATTAAAACAATTCTTTTGAAAATGTGAAGCTAAATATATCTTAGTATGTGTAGATAAATATATCTACATTACCCTTTCTCTTTATATATAAATTCACATTTTAAGTGTATTTATTTTTAGATCACAAAGGACATTCACGTTGGATTTCAGCCTGCCTTTTAAGTGACTTTTAAATTCAAATCACTACAATTCTTATGTGCCTGCCTCTGCTTTCTAAGTGTTGGGATTAAAGGCATGTGCCGCCTAAGTGCTGACATTAAAGGTGTGAACCATTGTCTGGCTATGGATTCCTTTTAATGTACTCATAGGGTTTTCATAGTTTGATTTGGTTCTCCATTTCCCTTTATTTTTTAGTGTTAGAGGTAAGCTTTCAAGTTTCTTGGATGTGCAATCTATCATTCTTACTAATTTATTCTGATATTGTTCCTTGGATAACTTTAATATTCTAGTCTTAATTAAACATGATGCCAATTTGTTCATCATTTCATTATTTTCAGATGTTTAGTCTGTCGTGCCTCTATGAGCTACATAAAATTTGATGTCTTTCATAAGTTTTGTTAGATTTTTAGATTTTTTTCCATTTCTGTTTATGCCTCCTCTGACAGATGGCTTTGCCATTTATCTGCTAGTTGATGGTTTTCCATTTTGTTGAGCATATAGTTATACCATTGCACAGGGACCAAGAATTGGAGAAGATAGAGATTTTCCTTTTGGTTTCCTAGTTTTTTTTCTTATAGCCATTAGTGCTGTGCTGATTTTGTGTTTTTTCCCTAGGTATCAGCCATTCAATCATCTAGTATATAGGCTGCCACTTTCCATTTAGATTTGGTTCCATCAGTGATTGATGAGCCATCAATAAACTATATGCCATAGTTAGCCAAATGTTATGACCATTCCCTTGGTCCCCACAGCCCTATAGGTACCTCTTTTAGGGGAAGAGTGAGCAGTTTAGTGATGGGGATTATGGGTAGCTGAACTATTTCCACAGACCCCTTTGCTACCATATCCTGGTCGCAAAGGAATTTAGATATGTAACTGTAATTTCCTTTCACAGATAAGCCTGCCATGGACTCTTCAATGAATTCCAACATTATAAATGACCATAGAGTGGTTGACAATGACTGAGTGCAAGGTTCTTCGTGCCTTGTAAATGTCCAAATTGTTTCTCAAAGACAGAATATTTATTCTACTTATATGGAAAGTGTTTGCAATAGAAGTCAACAGGCAAATGTTGGTGCACTCCTGTTTAGTTTACAAGGAGTCCCCAGTTGCTAATTCACCAATAAATATGATTTCTATAATTAGGGTATCACCTGATTCAATACTGTTCAGAGTTGTATACACAGAGAAGATCTTTCTGACAGTAGCAAAGCTGCTCTTTGATCCTGTCCCCACTGGAAATTAACTGTCTTTCTAGTAACCCTGCAGTAAATAGTAATTATAATGTGCAACCAGGGTATGTGATTCCTCTAGTGTGCAAACATATTGATTAGGAGCTGTATCTGAATTTTTATCCCTGGATGGTGGGATTAAAGGTGTGTACCTCCTCGGCCTTGCTCATCGTAACTCTAGAATTTAGAAAACAACTAATCTATAGAGACCTGTCTCACTCTGCTGGGATTAAAGGCATGGGCTACCACCAATCAGTCTAAATATCTTATTTTAACTCCAAATCCCTGAAGTTCTTAGAGATTTACAAGACAAGTTTGAACTGTATTAACCCTTTGAATTTACTTAAAATATTTTAAATCTCTTAATTGTGTTTTTAATACCAAATAACAAAATATCCTATTTATTTAAGAAGGAAACTCAAAAGCTGATGTCCAAATAACTTAGACCACATGGCAATTTACAGTCTAACATTCTAACATGGAATTAAGACAAGTGGTTTAAGAAAACCCATTTTTCTTTTCATGCAGCTAAGGCAAGTGTGCCTTTGATAAATTATCATTCAAAAATATGATTATTTTTATTTTTTTACCATGCATGCCTGATAATCTTTATAAGTAAGTTTGAATTTAATGACAAAGCTATCTTATGAACTATCACCTCTTCTATTTCAGGAGGTCTCTCTTATTTGAATTTAATCCTTATAAATCTGGATGGTATCCACAACTTGTCCTCCCTGTAGAAATAAAGGCAGAACCTCTTCCTGAACCTAACACATATCCTGGTTTCCATTCTGTGATGGAAGAAGTTTTTCTGTATATGTTTCTCTTATTGGTTGCTCAATAAAACACTGATTGGCTAGGCAGGAAGGTGGGGTTTGGAGATGAGGAGAATTCTGAGAAGTGGAGGCAGAGGCCAGTTGCCATGTACCAGAGGAAGGAATAACAGGTCTAGACCCTTCTCCAGTAAGATAAGACCACATGGAAATACATAGATTAATAGAAATGGGTTAATAATTAAGATAGAGCTCGGCAATAAGATGCCCTAGTCATCAGCCAACATTTTCATAATTAATGTAGCATCTCTGTGTTTCTTTGGGGTGAAATGGCTATGGGAATCTCATGTTATAATTCTGAGGTCAGCACATCTTTAAAGTGTACACATTGATTTAATTAAGAAGATTTTTTCTATAATCACTATCTCTCCACATTGTTGTTCCTTTCTCATAAGCATTAAAAAATTAAAAGTTAATAAATTGCTTTGTAATCTGTCTCTGGGGGTCTTTATTACCCCTTTGTGTTTATTAGCATATATTTCAAAGTATACTTTGAACCTTCTATCACTGCTTGTCATATAGGATGGTGTGGTATACCTTTAATAAGCTTTGTGTTCTAATATGCAGAAAAAATATTTCATTTTACTAGAGACATATGCTGGACAATTATCAGTCTTAATTTGTACAGATATCTTCCATAATAGCCATAACATCTAATAAACTCAAAGCAGTTGCCCATTGAAATCCTGAATATGTATCTATGATATGGTGCACACACTTTAATTTTCCCAATGTTTCAAAATGAAACATATTTATTTGACATTATTTCATTTCTTTGGGTACATTTTGGGATACTTCCTGCAGGTAATGGAGGTTTGGTTAGAAAAAGAACAAGTAGGTCATTTCTTACCATTTCTTTGGCTTGTTGCCAAGTGATAGGAAAATCTTTCTTCAAACCTTTGCTATTTACATGGTGTTTCTTATGAAATTCTGGAATTTCCTATTAATAGCTGATGAATTTTATCATTACCTTGTGTTACAGGGCCTGGTAGGCCACTGTGGGATCTGATATGTGTTATATAAAATGGATAATTTCTATTTCTGATTACTTGTAGTTGAATAGATAACAAAGTTAATTCTGAGTCATATGGAATAGGTTTAGGGGTTTAATATGTAAAACACCTCTTTCTGCATATTGAGCATCCGTAACTACAATCAAGAAAATCTAATCGTACCATAAGAATGGCATGCACCTCTAATTTTGTTTTAACTAAATCGTAAGAGCATTGATCTACTTTACTTACTTTTCCTGACTTATAACCTGCCTTTTCTGACTTATTTGTTTCAGTATAGTATGTAGGAGCTCCAGAAATTGGTGTCTCTTTTACTATATGAAGGAAAATCCAATTAATTCTTTCTTTTTTCTGACTTTCTTTCCTTATTTATTAATTTATTTTTTTTACATTCCAATTCCAGTTACCTTCCCTCATTTCTTGCCACTCCCCCAACTCCCCCTCCTTCCACCTGCTCCATAGAGAGGGTAAGGCCTCCCCTAAGTCTGTCCCATCATCTTGTTAAAGAAAGACCAAGGCACCTCTCCACCCCCAGAACCCCCGTGTCTAGGCAAAGTAAGGTATCTCTCCTTATAGAATATGCTCCTCTAAGTCAGTTTGTGCATTAGTGTTAAATGTTGGACCCACTATCAGTGGCCCCAATTAGTTCTTTTTATGAACTTAAGTCTCTTGCTTTTGGGATATTTGTTATTGATCTCACCTGAAAATTATTGCAAGTTCTTTACCAGTGTTCATTTTTTGCCCACAAGGAGGCAATTTCATCATCAGTAAAAGGTACCTCAATTTATGCCCGGTCTATTGATGAGGTCTCATTTTTTTCCCTTTCAGAATCAATTCAGAAACTATTTCTACATAGGTCTTTAATTTTTACCCTGTGTGCTAAAAATATCCATTCTAAGATATTATCTCCTTTCTGCATAAAAACTCCTATGGAAAAATGAGTAGAAGGCAAAATAACTAAAATACAATCAAGCTTTTGACCCAAGCAATCCACATGTGCATCCTATAGTTTCTTCTTTTTACCAGTGTCAATTCTCTCAGACTCAGTTGACAATTTTCTTGGATACATCCAGTCCTTATCAACTTGCAAGGTCTGCAATAAATTACTTAGCTCTTGAGTAATTAATTTAATTATGGGCCATAGGAAGTTTTTGAAAATATTTAAGAGTTTGTAATTGATCCCTCCTGATTTGTAATTTCTGTAGTTAAATTTTCTGTAAACATATCTTATATCCTAGATACTTGATGGAACCTACTCTTTGTGTTTTTCTTAGGAGCAATTTGTAATCCCCAGAAAGGCAAAACTCTCTTTATTTCATTAAACATTTTCCCTAAGATATCTGCATCTGAATCAGTTAGTAAGATATCATCCATTTAATGAAAAATTTTAGATTGATGAAACTGTTTATACATTATTTATAGTGGCAGTTGTACAAAATGTTGACACCAGGTGGTGCTGTTTAACCTTCCTTGGGGAAGAACTTTCCATTGATACTTTATAACAGGTTTAGAATTATTATAAGTAAGCACCATGAAGGCAAATTTTTCTCTATCCTGTTTTGTAAAGGTATAGAAAAAGGCAGCCTTTTAAATAAATCACTATAATAGACAATCCCTTAGGTAATAAAGAAGACAAGGGAAGTCCAGATTATAAAGATCCCATGAGTTAAATCACCTTATTTATGGACTTTAAATCTGTTATAATTCTCTATTTCTGGATATCTTTTTAATGACAAATATAGGAGAATTCCAAGGATTGGTCAATTCTTCAATATGTTGAGCATTTAGTGGGAACTGTACCAGCTCTTCTAGTGCTTGTTACCATTTTAAAGATAGGGTGATTGGTATTTTGAAAGATCAGCAGTTATTGTGTCTTGCTTATGTACAACCTGAACAATATGTGACTGTTTTTTATATTTTAGAAACAATCTTATTTTACATATAAATCCCCCCATTCCCTCACCCTCCAGTCCTCCCATGCCCCTCGCCAACCCCCCTAACACTCCCACCCACTCCCCAAGGATAGTGAGGCCTTCCATGGGGGAAATCATCAAAGTCTGTCACATCATTTAGGGGAGGGCATAGGCCCTCTTTGGTGTATCTGGGCAGCAAAAGTATCCCTCCATAGGGAATGGGTTCCCAAAGTCCACTTGTGGACTAGGGATAAACACTGGCTCCACTGTTAGAGGTCTCAAAGACTGCTCAGGCTTCCAAACTGGCACCCACATTTGGAGGGCTTGGTTCAGTCCAATGCTGGTTGCTCAGCTTTATGACTAGGTCTCTGAGCTCTCACTAGGTCAGGTCAACTGTTTATGTGGGTTTCTCCAGCATGGTCTTGGCTCCTTTGATCATCTCTCCTCTGTCTCTACAACTGGATTCCAGGAGTATGGCTCAGTGTTTAGCTGTGGGTGCCTGCTTCTGCTTCAATAAGCTACTGGATGAAGGCACTAGGATTGCAAACAAGGTAGTCATCAATCTCATTATAGGGGAAGGGCATCAAAGGCAGCCTCTCCACTACTGCCTAGATTCTTAGTTGGGGTCATCCCTGTGGATCTCTGAACATTTCCCTAGTGCCAGACCTCACTCTCAATCTATACTGGGTCCCTATATCAAGGTATCTCCTTTCTTGGAGGACAGAGGACAGAGGACATGGGGGCCAAGACTGAGGTTTGGCCAGACTCTGGGTGGTCTGTCCTGCTGGAACTGGTCTACTACATGTGTTGCAGGCCAAGGATGTTCCAAGGGTGGAATGGTGGGAGTTGGGCCAACCAGAGCCCACACTGACTGCAAGCAGACGGTGGAGGGCCCTGTCACTGTTTTTGATAATATGTTTTAATATTTCTCTCAGAAGTTTTCTTTATTCTATTGTTTGTTTCTAAGATTGGATGAATGTTAATCTGTGTATTCCATGGCTGCAACAAATCACATTCCCTCAAACTCCATATTAGACACATATGGCTTTACTTTTCCTATTTGTCCTTCTGACCCTATACACGCAACCCAGCTTGCACTTTGTTTAATCTGAAATAAAGTTCTAATCCCTAAAACCTGGGTATTTACTTCCTGAAGAGGCTAATATGGATACCAATATTTTGGTAAAATTATTGTTACCCCTGCTTCTGTGTCTATTAACCTTCATTTTCAAAGCCATTTATTGGTAGTTTTAGTTTTGGTCTCTGATAATTTAGAACAGTTTGCCAAAATGCTTGTTTTCTGGTGTTCCTTGATTTTTTTGTTCTTGTTTTATATACTCAAGATTTTCTGTCCTTGATCATATATAGAGCATTACAGTTTTTAACAGTAGGCATAAAATCTTTTAATTACTCTGTGGATAAGTTTTGGCAATGCTGATAGAGAATGGCTGAATCAAATTTGATATCTTGTCTCTAGGCTGCCCCTTAGGGTGTTTCCCAGTGGCAAAGGGTTACCTAGTCTTTTCCTTATTGATCTTTTATTTTATTAGTCCAATGCTGTCCTTGCTGTACCTTCTCCATACTCCAGAAGGATGTGGCTTTCTATTTGATTATCTCCTTAAAAAAAAAAAAAAAACTATTTTTAGCAATGCCTTGCTTACAGTCCCTTTTAAAATTACCTTGCTTACTATAATTAAAATATCTGACATTTTGCTTTTTCTTAAAACCTTTAGAAATTACTTCTCCTATCAGAGTAGTATCATAAATGTGAGATACATATCAGATATATTTCCAACTCATTCATCTATTGGTGTTGATCTTGCCTTTAAAGGCCTGATCATTCTTTCATGTTCTGAATTAGCATTTTCAAAAGCCAAACATTTGGTTAGTATTTGTCTGACTTCTGGAGCTGATACTATTCTATTTACAGTTGAAGTCAATCTTTGCAAAAAGAAATTACTGAAGTTTTCTTTCAGGTCTTGCATAATTTTAGTAGATGATTCAGACCTCTTTCCTGATTCTTCACCCTTGTCCCAAGCATTTAAATCTGCTTTAATGACATAGCACCAAGTTCATCAAATCAAGCTGCCTTTTTAACTCAGCCTATTGACCTTCACCTAGAAACTGATCTAGGAAAATCTCGATACCTTTAGCCTTATTTGTTTTTCTATGGCCCTACTTCCTCTTTTCAATATGTTTGTCATTGTAACCAAGGACTAGCTTCCAACATTGCTGTTGCCAAGTCTTTCCTCTCTTGGGGAATATTTCTGTTCTGTGTTGCCTGTGAATTTAGTACCTGCTTCACAAAAGGTGGATGCATACCACAAGAAATGACCACTTCCTTTAAATCTCCTCAAATCTAATATTTATATGGAATTCCATTTAACTTCTTGAGGGTGCCTATCATCTGGTGGTGCCTCTTGCACAGTAACTGCATAAACAAATGCTGTTTTCTAAAATCCTTGGGCTGCCCTTCTTCAGTTTCATCATGTGGTTCTGTGGTAGGTTCTTGTCTAAATTCCTTTGTCTGTGTCTTAGTATTTTTCTTGTTTTTATTTATATGTCTTTCTAAGGCATGTATCTTTTCAATCTACTTTTCATATTTGGTACAATTATCAAACCACATTTCATACATGGCACTAAAACACTATGGATATAAGGATAAAATATGAATTACCAGATTGACAGTAACTATATTTGGTTTTGTGTCAATCTCAATTAAGTCACTTATATTTTCATGTTTTTCTTCTATCTGCAAGCCATGTAAAGTAACAATATACAAAGTTCTAATGTCTTTTATTATGATATTTTCCATCCTTAACAGGGGGAATATTTATCCTTTAATATTACCTAGCTCTTTCTTTGAAGACTTCCCAGGTTTCCTACCAATTCTGATGACTTCCCAATTCGTCTGCAGCTGGTATACTTTCTCTATCTGTGTGGTTGTGCTGCATGTTGGAATGCCAAATATTTTAAACAAAATTTCAGTTGTCCAATTTTACCAATAATGACTCAGTAGCCAGATGCTGGGTGAAAGCCTGCTAGCTCAGAGAGGCAGAGAAAGCACCCAGCCAACTTTCCTCCTATGCCAATGTCCTAGAAGCCTCTTCTCCCTCACTGTCTCAAACAAGTCTCTTCAGTCTCAAAGTCCCCCCTTCTTCCTGTTCATCTCTCTATCTGTCCTCCAAACTCCCCCTTGCTCTCTGTTTTTTCCTAGCCACTTCCTGTCAACAGGTTGCTTGCTCGGCATCTTATCTTATGGTTGACTTTATCTTGTTTTCTTTCTTTTATTCTTTTTTGTTATAATCCTGTTGGCCAATGTCTAGAGCTTCGTATTGGCTAGCTCTGTCTTAAGGATTAACCCATAATTACATTATATATATATATATATTATATTATAGTATATATATATATTTCTACAAGGTCTCATCTTACTAAGAACACCAGACTCATGCATCCTTCCTCCCTGGATCATGTGGTGACTTCTCCTTATTACATTTCCCAGAATCCTCCTTTGTCTCCTAGTCCCACCTAGCTTGCTTCTCTATTGTCCAATAGTATTTTATTCATCAACCAATAAGAGAGACATATTTACAGAATGACATTTCCTATCATCTCCTATTGTCTGTCTAAATAAAAAGAAGGGTTTTAACTTTAACAAAGTCAAATTATATATTATAAAACAGTTATCAAGTGAGAACTATAGTTACAATATTTAGTCCTTTAACATTTAGCAAGTTTTAAAGAAAATATTCTATCATTTATCCTATCTTTGTGAGTCTAAAGTCTTACCTTTTTCATAACTAAGGAAAACTATAACCATATCTAGCTTCAGCTCCATCAAAGACCACAGAAGGATACAGGATTGGATATAAATGGTCAATGATCACAACAAATCTCTTTTTAAAGGTAAAGGGGGATTATGGTATAAAAATGAATACTTTGCCTTGGAGTGGATTTTAATTTATTAATACCAATTTAAGATCAATTTTGTTATATGTATATTTCTCCTCTTGTTTAAGTATTGTGTTTATATAGCTCTTTTAAAAATGCAATGTATAATTAAGTACAGATTATAGATAGTTACCTATAATAGTCAAAACTTGTAGTTAGGTTAGTTAGGGTTTCTAGTTATGCAGAGATATATTTGAGATGGATAGATAGCCTTCAAACCTTTCAAAGACCTACAGAATATGGCATATTTATCCTGTATTCAAAAAGCAGAAAGCTCTTGGATTGAAGGTGTATGCTAGGGCTCAGCTACACTACAACTAGAAACAGGTTTTCCAGAGTTCTCAGTGTGATCAGATTTACTGCATCACTGCTATCTTTTGTTTATTTCTGGTGATGTGGTTTATATGTTACTTACTCTATTTCAGAGCTTTCATATTTACTATGAGAACTATATGGACAAATGAGTGGCAGGTTAGTAGAAAGCACATAGATTCTAAAGTTCAATCTGTATTAAATTTTAAATTTTCACCCTAAATTTATCATCTATATGACCATAGATGTATTATTTAATATTTATACATTTTAGTTTCTCTCTCTCTCTCTCTCTCTCTCTCTCTCTCTCTCTCTCTCTCTCTCTTGTAGGTCACCATCTTGTAGGTCACCATCAAATACAACACACATACAAAGTTAGAGCACATCATTGCAATAGTTGAGATAATCCTTTAGCAGTTTGGCAAATTGCATCAAATGACTTTCAGGTAATTGACCAACGTTTTCATTTGGATCACGATGTAGTATTATTTTCAGGTTAATTTGCTCCTATTACATGTACAATTTTATTTCAATTTTAATGTCTTAGATTGATGCCTATTTTTTGCTTTGTTTTTTTATAGAATGATTGTTCTTTCTGCAGTACAAATTTTTATTAGCTGGTCTGCAGGAGACAAGCTATTCTCTTTTCTCTCTCTTCTAGAATGCTCTGTATTTACTGGGAACACAAAACTGTTTTATTCATGGCAAATGGAATTCTCACAATAGAATTTCATTAGAAATGATTTTTCTGACTCTTATTTTCTGCAAGCAGTACAATATGAGGAGTGATTCTTCAGATTTGATGTGAAAACGTTTCTCAGTGATTTACTTAGAGGCATTGAAGGTAGTGAGCAGAAAGCACAGAGTGCTTTCTCCTTTATTGTGTTTGAGCAGCTCGAGTATTTTCC